>NW_027109727.1:484135-487060 GCF_000696795.3 Halyomorpha halys
TTGAAAAAGCTATATGAAATATCAATTCTAAAGGAATAAAAATAACGTAAATTGATTATTTAATAAAACTAACTTTAACAGTTAAATGAAATAGCTGTTCTAATGGAATAAAATAACGGAATGCTAATCTCTACAACAAGCTATATATATATACAATTCTGCTATATTGATAGTCGAAGTTTAAGAAATAACAATTTATTTGTAACTTGTTTTAATTAATATAGTAGCCATCTTTGATTCAACAATTAAAATCTACTGTTTCTATTATAGTTTGGTACATCAAGTTTCAACTCTAATATAATGTATACACATGAATGAATTTATTTTCTATATCTTAGAGCTTTTTACCTGTAATATATACACACCAGACACCTAGTTAAATTTGCTGTTTAAAGCACTTATTATGTAAATTACAACATTTAACTAATCTTTTTTTGGAAATATGATGCTTAGCTAAAAGATAAATATCCTTGATATAGTGAGTTTAGGTTCTAGCTATTAGAGCTATCCTGTTTGCTGCCTATCGATGAGATTGTGTTCTAGTAGTTCTTACTTTTGTTCCAATTGTCCTCTCCTCTCCTTCCTCTTCCTGTCCTTCTTTGTTTTCTTGTGAACTCTGCTCACCCCAACTGCTTTCTTCTTTATTCTCCTTCCTTTTTCATTTCTTTTTTTCTTTTTCAATTACTGGATCGAAAGCAGTTAATTAAGAAGTCTCTTGACCACCAACAATACTTCTACATATATACATCTTGCATTAAAAAAAATTAAATGTCATGTCTGGGTATATACGAGTATAACATTGATTAATACTAATTTTCAGGATAGGTACCAGCCCTTAAGAGAGGGACAAGGCACTTCCTGTCCTTTTCTCCAATGCTTTATGGAGACCAAAGTGCAACTGACTTCCTCAATATATTTCGTTGTAATTTATTTTAAAATAACCAAAAAAAAAAAAAAAAAAAAAATTAATAGTTCTTTTAATTAGTGCTATGTATCGAATTAAATAAACCGATAAATAATATTGTGATACATAAATAAATAGTAATAAATTAATCACTATTAATAATTTTCGATCATTACTTTCAATAACAAATTACAAATATAACTCATTATTTAATATGGTATGATATCGTAACTACTATACGTTGTTCAAGTTGTTTAGGATTCTTAGTTAGCACTACGAAATTTTTTTGTGGTAACTAATGTGCACAATTACTAAATGCTCTAATTCTAGTTTGGTCAGCAAATATCCAAACAACGTATATCCGATTCATGCGAACTACATAAAGTTACAATATGATTCGCTCGATGTAGTGTTTGTACTATGTAAACATCCGATGATTAGACTACTCCTTTTATTTATACATGGAAATATAATAACAATATTATACAATAATATACGTAACATTTAGAGCAGTTTAAAACAGAAACTAAAAAAATGTTTTTTGCTTTCCGCGAACTCGGCCTCGACTAATGATTTCTAGTAGAGTTATTTTTCATTTGCAAAAATATAGCTCGTTTAGAATAAAAATGAATTGCAAAAAATAGCGGCGAAAAAATTACTACAACGAAACTGTTACTCCACCGAATGCAACATCCCAATGGAGAGAAATTCGCCCGTCCAACAGCTCAATCCAAGCCCCAAAGACAGTTAGTTCTTGTAATTTTACTTAGCTAAAATACCTGATAATGAATCTAAAAGATATGATGCATTTGAAACAAAAGTGAATCCAACCGATGCACTTACATTGGATTTACCTTTTTTTATCTTTTTATTTTAGCCCTGATGAAGAACTACATAGTGGATTGAAACGTCGATAATAAATAACTAGTTGAAAGATATTGTTGTTCATAATAACCCCAATCCTGACCATCATTTCTAAAAACACATACGGTCAATCATTTATACAAAAAAAATTTACTTCTCGCTCAAAGCAAACAGCAACTAATATTAATGAAATTCACTAGGAAACTGTTAATTTAACAAATTATTTATCACAGCGTGTGCACCTTACTGATTTGTTGCGAAGTGAATTTTTTCTTTGTCGTAACTAGAGACTGCATGACTTAGATTCAAATTTAATCGTCCAATGTTCATTGAAACTTTAAAATATTAAAATTTTAAATTTAGTAAAAATTAAAAATAAAATAATTTGATTTATTTATTTTAAGAAGTCTTTCGAAGAGATGTGAATGGAATATTAAAAAAAAAAAAAAGTTTTGCTTTACAAAATCTTTTAATCATATAAGATATATTGCTTGTATATAGCATGTGTTATCAATTAATGGAAGACATAAATGTAAAATGACTGGACCTAATCTAGTTAATAAAATAAATCTGTACTGCTACAACCCATGATGTGTCAGGGATGTATTAAAATTAAATTTAATTACTTTGTAAGGAAGTATTATTATTATATTATTATATAGGCTGTGCAAGGTGATCTGTCCAGAATCACGCTATAATGTCAGATTTTTCCCGAACTAAGGGTACCCAATTTATAATGTCGGATGGTCCCCGAAGGGCTCCGAAACTCACAAGATTGACTAACGGCAACAGTAACAGAAGAAATAATTATCTGCCACAGCTGGATTCGAACCCGAATCCTTTGAGTTAATAGCGCAGTGCCTTACCACCGCTCCCTTAGCTAGTTAGTAACAACTAGTAATTAATTTATGACTAATATCGCTAGCAATAACCAGTTAATAATTGGTTATTAATTTCAGTAGTAAATTGAAATAAACTTCTTGGTTCAGCAGCATCATCCTTTGTAACAAATGACTCAACGTTCAAAATTAAACTCCACAAACTATGCAACATATTCACTGCCGAACTAAATGCAATAGCAGCAGCACTTCACTTCTGTTTATCCTTGAACCACACCAACATTACGATAATTACAGATTCACTAAGTTCGATAAAAG
>NW_027109727.1:487780-494583 GCF_000696795.3 Halyomorpha halys
CTTCTTGGTTCCACACGATTACAAGAAGTTCAAGTTCTCTCTTTATAAAATGTCAAAGGAGAAAATGAATTGAGAAAGTCATTTGGTATAATAAAAATAGGATTAACCAATTTTTTTTAGAAAATTATGAAGTTTTGAAGAATTATGACCGATCGTTATTTTGGTCGATGAGTATTGAAGAACTTCCAAGTCAGATATATAGGACACACGGTCAACACTGAAAAGAAAAAACAATAAACCGCATATGACTTCTGCCAACAAGTTAAGTTATTATTATTAATTAAAAATTATAATTAGTTTAGTTATTAATGCATTGTAATTTTATTCAGTTATATTATACCACCTGTTATATATAACTCATCTTTCCTGAGATACAACCGGATAAGTAAGAATAATAATTAATGAACATGGAATATTTTAGTTATGAAATTTATAATTAACAGGCTTCTTATAGAGCTCTGACGCCCACTTGCCTCTTACTGAAGTTTTATAAGAAGATCACTAAAGCGCGTTTTCAAAAATGGAAATTCTTAAAAATAAGACGTAATCTGTCATAACTTACTTAAAAGATAAGTAAGAAAGACTCAGAAGTAACAGAGCCATTAAGCGGCTTAGACTTAACTTTGAAGCCCCCACCAAGCTCCGCGATTTGAAAACATTATAATTTAAAACAGCAGGATTTACCTGGAAGACATCAAAAAAACAAAAAAGAAACTTTAAAATTAGGAAAATGTAATAAAAATAAAATTGAATTTAATATTTAGAGAGCCCATTTGCAGGATTATAATAATATATATTTAATTTCAAGAAAACTTTTTAATGAAGAAAATGTTTTTAAATAAAGTTCTTTTATATAAAAATATAATTCAGACATTCTTTCTTGTCTTTTAAACTTCAAACTTTTAAATCTTCAAGCATCAAAATAACTCCCAAATCATATTTATTAATTTAACTTAACGATTAAAACTATTAAACCGTAAATATTAAAACTGAACGTCAAGCGACGTTTAGGATCTTTTTTTTTTATTTGAGGGATACCTTTGGCTATAAATTTAGGTTTGGTTTAACTATCAGAGAACGATATTATCTCTTTACAACGGTCGTATAACCCTCTATGAAATAAAATACCAAATTGTCTCTATCTAATTTCATATATAAATTAACTCTATGAAATTATCTTTATCTAATTAGATCTTGAAAATTAAAGCTTTGTGACAAACTAACCTAAGTAAAATGAAAAGAAAACCGCAAAAGAAGCTTCAATATTCTTTGCTCAAGTGTGCTAATTTTATTAAAGGTACACAAAAAATTAAATTATTTTATTGTGTTTATGTTTACGGATCTATTTATTTACACCACTTCTTAAAATAATATCTGAACTACGTTTCGAGCTCCTCTGCCACTGTTGAAATATTTTTATTTTTAGAACTAGATAATGGGCAGAGGAGCTCGAAACGTAGTTCAGATGTTAAAAGAATAAAGAAGAGGATAAAGGTTGTAAATGAATTCTTAATAGTAAAATAAAACTATTTATTATTAACCCCACTTTGCAGCGCTTCGTCAGGGCAAATGAAAGAACAAGATACATACATTTTAGAATTAACAGAACATTAAAATAAAACATTTCAAAACAATTGTTATGTTTATAAAGTATATAAAATGAAATAATAACAATATAAGGAAGTTACATGTAGGTAGACTGGAAACAAATTACTAATAAGTTATGAATAAATATAACTATAGTCATTAATACATCTAGACAAATCGATAGTAGGAGACTATTGATTAAAATTAGTTATAAATATGGCAAAGAGGGTGGTGTAAAAGGTAGAACAAATATGTGAAGTAGGTATGGTATAGGTGAGGTGTAGTAATATGTAAAAGGGAAATATCAAGGAAATTGATAAAGATAAACAATAAAAATAGAAGAAATCGCCTGTCTGATAGTAGTACAAAGGACAACTGAGAGAAAAGGTGAATATCGGGTATAAAAATGTGTCTCCCACCAAGGGTAAGATTTTTTATAATATATAGATAATTAAACTGGCAGAAAGATCTAATCGCGTATCTAATATACAATAAGTAAATATATGAGATGACTGTAGAGGCATATGTATGAAATATTACATACAGATATAAATAGATTGGTACATGAATACATTGATTATATGAATATATATATATAAAGTAATTTAGTAAGTGTACAAAGGCTAAGATTTTTCTTTCCCCTTTGGAACTTAGTTGTAAGAATACAACTAATTATTTATATTTAAACTAAACTTTTCTAATTTTTATTTATTTTTTCTTTGAATAAATTATTCTTATATCTACGCATTTCGTAATTGTTATCCTTTTCTTTTTTCTAGCTCAATAACTACTACAATCCAGATTTTCCAAGTGACCGATAGTACAGGAACCCCAACCATAAAATTCATCTCGTAGAGTATACAACTCCAAATAATTTTAAAATTAGTTTATATCACAATTAACACGGAAACTCTTTTTCTGGTGGTTCTAAATCTCTTACATTGATTAATTATTTTTTATTTTTAATTATTGATTTAAATGATTAATTTGATAACGAAATTTTTAATGTTTTACATTTTTTCGCCAATAATTCCAAAACGGTGTTTCCTAACAAAACAGCGATGGTATAAGATATCAAACATCATTATATTCTGCGTCAAATAAGTACCATACCTTATCAATTGTAATATATCCTAAAGACGAAATAAAATACAAGCAAAATATGCATAGATAGTTTAAGTTAACAGTTGCTGTGGCAGACTGAAGCTTTCACCCCATTCACTGGCTGTTCCGAGGGTTTCATGATTATGAATCACCCCTTGGACCCCTACAACTGGAATTCAGCCTACTCATCTCGATCCTAAACTTTACTTTCTTAAAGCTGTCTGCGATTTTTCCTGAAAACAACTTTGCTTTTCTATTAAAAACAAATCTGAGATATTTGCTGTGTCCCTTTATTATTTCATTTATTTGCCTCCGTTATAATCAAGAGACGTACGGAGGTTGCCCAAATGGATAAAATGACAAACATAATATATTAACAAAAGTACTACTGGAATCCTATTTCTGAAACTATTAGTATATTTATTCGTATTGGTAATCGGGCCCGCATATCCT
Organism: Halyomorpha halys; assembly: GCF_000696795.3. Lineage (NCBI taxonomy): Eukaryota > Metazoa > Arthropoda > Insecta > Hemiptera > Pentatomidae > Halyomorpha > Halyomorpha halys. The sequence goes on from NW_027109727.1 coordinate 490,925, forward strand.
ATATGGAATCAACCAACATTTGAAATTGTGTTTCAGAAGCTAGAAAGCTATCAGAAATAGATTGAAGGTTGTTATTTTTGCCTGAAAAAATTATCTGTATAGCATATAAAACACAGCATAATAAAAAAAAACCTAATCCCAATAAATATTTTATATTTTCTTGAATACACATTTTACATTTTATAGAGAGTATATCCTGGACCTAATTTTGGACAGTCCCGTTTGAAACTTTCGACAATCGAAGCTCATGCATATACTTCAATAAATCGAAGATAAATATAGCTCTGCAATTATATGGATGTATTTATAAATGAACAATATTAGAAATTTTAAGTTCATATCGATATATCGACCCTAACCTTCTAGCGTTTTACTATGCGCATTGCGAGAAAACTCTACCTCAAAATAAATTTACAATACTTTAAAAATGGTCTAATTTCATTACGAGAGAATTACAAAACCATAATATTTCAACAACAACGTAGAAAATAGTTTTTTGGTAACAGATAGGGCGCTTACCATGTACATTGGAGTTGTTCTTTATTTTTATTATGCAATAATATTTATTTTGTTACAATGTATATTGGTAATGCTAAGTATATAACTTGTAATAAATGGTCTATCTATAAAGTTATGACGAAAAGATGACTTTTCGTAAGTGTAAATAGATTTTTTAAGAGAGAACTCGATTTTTATTTTCTGTATGATTATCTATATCTCTGTTATTTATATAATTTTCTTAATGACTAAAGAAAAATTAGTGTCATTGTTTTATTATCTGTTTCGTCCTTAATAAACTGTTTTTTGAATTATGTAAATATTGTTTTTTTCAAACCCTAGTAAAACCGTGAAATTCGGCCGGTTATCTTCGGAAAGGTACTTCTTTTTCGTCCAGTACCAAAAAGGTTAAACAAGCTTGACATTTGATCATGGAAGGTTTTTGGCAGGCTTGGAAGATTTTTTTGTTTTAATGAACTAGTAGGTTTATCGAATCTCTTGTACAACAGATACAAGATGAGTAAAAAACAAAAAATAAACATCAATGCATCAATGTTTAAAAAACATCGAAAGATTTTAGACTTTCCTAAAAATTGAGCTAGATTCTACTACATGATTATAAAATATAATCATACAAATAATTAACTACAATAATTATTTTTAATTTACCTTTCTTATTTCAGAAAAGTTTGAGTTTCAAATACTGAACAATTATCATATTAAATATGCTTGGAATGTTCGTTTTTAGGAATTTAGTTATTTAATGCGCGAATGGCTCAATCAATTACATATCAAATAAAATTTGATAGTTCAAATTAATCAGTAAAATTTATTTTATAAAAAGAAAATTGAATACCCCTTCAGAGATCTGATATGGTAGATAAGAATGAATATCGCCGTTAATTTCCCCTCTCTCTTCCACATATTTCATTAGTTTTTCATTATGACAAGGAATTAGAAATACATAGATAAATTATAAAATTTCTCAAAATATTTATATTTCAAATCTCGGTCACCAGAATCTAAACTGAAATACATCGTTCTTTAAAACATAGATGTCTGCTCTCCCAAACCAACTCCCGACATAAATTTAAGCTAGAAGTTTAAATAAAGTTTAATTAATGTATTAAATATGAGTTAAGGCTTACTCGTAAAGAATATTTCTTCTCCAAATCGTCTTTAACAGCTTCCAATGCACGGCGTTTAAAATACAAATTTTATCGCGTTATTTACGACTTCTTACAATAAAAAACCCGTTGATCAGGGGAGCGTACAGTTGAGGAGCTATGTCTTAGTTAATTTTTTTTTGTGGTGTTTTGTTGGTGGGGGGAGGGAGGGGGAGATCGATGTGAAGAAGGTAGCTCCTATAGGATCCCAAACTCCTGTTCCTCGGACAGGGTGTTCTGGTGCCCCACCACTCCCCCACCCTCGCCGGCCAGGGGTAGTGGGGCGAGGGAGGCGGCGAGTCCGTCCGCAGGGATCTCGTCTGTAGATGGGTTGGTGTGTGTGATGAGTGCAGTTCCTAACTAGAAAGAACCTAAACAAGAAAGGATTCGTACTAAGGGAACAATATCTGGAAGAAGTGACCCGGGAGCTACTCTCGTAGCAGAGGATACGCAAGGTAAGGGTATTCCTGCGATCGATACGTAACACACGGCTGCCAGAGCAGTTATACTTCAATATTTCGCAATGGCGTGAATTTAACTAAGGTATAATTAAAAAATAAACTATTCTCTTAAGGTTGCTTATGAACCGGTTACCAAGAATAGTTGAATGATGTATGTTATAGGTAGCTAAAAATGTTTTGTGTAAATACTACAAATCTTAAAATATATAAATGCTAGCAAGATTAGAATATGAACCTTACCACCATTACATGTACTATTAACTATCTGGCCAGATCTAGTACGACATTAATACCAAAACAGTGAATCCTGTAGTGACAGCAACAATCATACAGTTACACCATGGCAGCCGCTCCAATAGTTACTCCCATGGTTGAAAACTGTCATTATGAGAGTCAATATTGGTTTCTACGCCTTCAATCAGGAAAAAGACTATACCGCACAACATACGAAGACTTATCTAAACCTACACATTATTCAGAAGATTGAAGAATCAAATAAAGCATTCAATAATAAATAGAACAAAATATAAAAATGAAAACACTAAATATAAATTTAGTGCACTAATTAGATACGTTAGATCTAATTAGATTAGTTGTAGTAGTAGTATATCCAGATTGATATTAAAGATAAATAATTTTTTACTAATCTGGATTATCTCTCTAGGAAGTCTGGTAAGTCAATTCTTTTAACATTTTTTGAGTGATTAACCTCAAAAAAATTTAAAATAATTTTTTACTTTATAATACAGAAAGGGCATCTAAATATTTTCTTTTTTAAACTCTCAATTTGATAAACTCTGTTAATGATTATTTTTTGTTTATTAAATTTAACAATAATTTTGAATCGAAAAAAAATTGTTTTCATTTATTTATTGCTATTTACAACTGTACATAATAATACATTTAGTAAATTTGATCTCAGTTATAATGGAGTGATATAAGCGTGTAGAGAAACTACCCATAGGTAGCACTCTAATGACGTTTTACATTAACAATCTCGTGGCCATCTTATTTTCAGACACCACGGAGGATTGTCAGGAATGGTAGAGAAAGCAAGGTTAGAAACTAGTGGGTTTGGGCAGTTTAATTGAAAAATAAAAAAAATAATAATCCATTCGTCTGCTTCCAGAGGATTTTCTACGAGGCGATTTGTTAAATATTCGGCACCGAAGCTACATAAAACTTTAATAACCCGATATCACTATCTATCATTTTATTTTGAATTGGCAAAAACATGGTAATTGGAAAAAAATTATTTTGATTTGAGGAGGAAAAAACTACTAACAACTTATAATTTATGCGTATTAGAACAGCAATAACTAAAAAATATTTCTCCAATAAGGAAATGAGACAGACATTTCAAGGTAGCGGTTTGGAAGATAATTACATATTATGTAATGCCATGTTAGTAACCTTATAGCTGTGATAATGATCGTACTTATCTTCAAAATAGGTTTTTTACTTCATCAAATCTCTATAAAAACATTTCGAGGTAGTATTTACTCATACTTGAATAAATTGGGATTTGATTTGA
>NW_027109727.1:495398-504009 GCF_000696795.3 Halyomorpha halys
CACATAGTTCCTGAGATATAGATTTCTCAAAATAAATTAACTAACTACTAATTTTTCAGTAGATTTTTAAGAAATTTTGCTTTTTAAAAAGCTATATCTCGAGAACTATAGGACGTAAATAACTCTTTTAGGGCTAATATTTCAGAAAATTTACTCTCATTCAAATAATGTTCTCTTAGATTTTCTAGTGTTAGTTTTTAAGATATAGAGCCCCGAATGAAAAATTAATGTTTTTTTAAGGTTTTGAAACAGCCGCTATTTTTTAATCCCCCCTACCTATACTTGGCAGACTCGTCAATTTTGACTAGTAATTATACCTATTTTTCATTGAAGTAATCAAAAATTAGGGTGAGATAACTGCCTTTTTTTCTTCCCGGCTCGGATCAAGCTATAATAATCATCTGTTTCTGATGTATTATCTTCTTTAATGAAAATACGTAAACCATTCTAAATATCTTTAACATAATATACCGTCAATGAAATATAGAGTGGTAATTTACAACAATTAGGTACAAGTAATAAAGATGAGCCAAATTAAGTTAACAAGATCAGGAGAGGACTACGAGAGATCATGAGGATAGAATCCTAATCCAACGGAGATTGGTCACAGTAGAAGGAGACAAATTAACTTTTAACAAAGGAAACATCTAGCCAGCCATTATACAGAATGACGTGGGCTACTTAAGCAAACCAATTATAATTTAAGACTTTTCTAATTATAGCTACTGAGATATCCATTCATGAATGACACGTTGCCACTGAATGACAGTGAATATCCTAATTAAATGTGAGTAGAAGCAGTCGTGTAAGTGAATATGTACATTAATTAGCAGAGTAGTAAATATATCGATAAAAAACATTATGTATATAAAAAAAATAACTTATTATTCATTCTGGGACACGTCCGTTTAGAATAATTATGCCAAAAAAAATTATAGGCTTTCCAGCAAATAAAAACAAAATAATCAATACATAATATACAATGAGAAATCACCATATATTTTTTTTTTTTAGATCTTTAAACATAAAAAATATATCAATAACTTTTTAAAATAATTTATTTGTTATTTACAACTGTATACATTTATATACACCAAGTAAATTTGCTGTAAGTGATATTATGACATGATACAAACATGTGGAGAATCTACCCATTAATAGAACTCCAAAAACATTTCTAGAGGAGATCACGAGACCATTTTCTTTTTAGACGCCTAGGAGGATTATTAGGTAATGAAGGAGAAGCCAGGCTGGAAACGAGTTGGTTTGGGTGGTTAGGAAGTTTATCATGGAAGGATTGGTATCTGGTTCTGGCCAAATCGGCAACATATGGGACATTAAGGTCCTGATGGATGACTTGATTTGTGACCAAGTAAGGAGCGTTAAGGATTTTGGACAGTAAGGATTGAATTCGGGAGGAATTAGATGGTTTAGTGGAGCCCCATAGTTCAACTCCGAATGTCCAGATAGGCCTTATAACAGTCATGTAGATCAGTCTTTTATAATGGATTGGAAGTTTGGACCGTTTATTAATGACTTAGAAATAACAAAAAATATGGAGTAATAATAATTAGATGTATAAATATTTACAGAATATTTTTACAAAATTTTTACGGTATAAAAGATTTAATAAAGTATTTATGTAAATATAGAATATTTATTTCAACTCAATTGGATAGCAAAGAAATTATAAAATAACCGGATTTTTAAAGTGAGGGGTTTAAAGGAGCGACGAAATAAATTCCATAGGGAACTCTGAAGGATCTGGCAGAGGCTACAGTTCGGTGTGCCGTTGTACATAAACCTACGGCCAGGAACAGGTACTGCGGTAATGAACAAAGGATTCGAATTTAAGATCTGACATACATGATGAACAGCGGGATTGGATAACTTGATAGATAAAGGAGACTAGGTAATGCGATGGTGGGAGGGGTTCTAATATAGAAACCAGAAAACTTGAAAAAAAAAATTATGAATTTTGAATTATGAAATATGTTCTCCAAAAACTTCAAAAGAAATAAGTACTTATTTAATTAAAAATTTCGACTGACTGATTATTTTTAAATCTCAAATATAAAGATGAATTATAAATATAACTAAAAATACAACAAACACGTTCAATGTTATGTTATATATTACAGGACGGAAATATACAATGTTTCTTTATATTTTCCATTCTTCCTCGTGAAGAACAGACTTAATAAATTTAAGATAATTTCAATGGTGATTATTAGAATCGCCTAAGATGAAAGGCGGTAGTAAAATGGAATCCGTTATCAAACAGCATCCAAAATTACCAAGACTATTTCAAGTTATATTCCTGTCAACGCTTTGTAAATATCTTTACAGCTAAAATTCTTTCAGCAATATTGTAACCCCCAATTTATTTGTCAATAAAATCTAGGATCATATACTGATAAAGAGTGAAAAAATATCCCATTCTTCACTGTTAAGTAACAAACACGTACCAGCCAAGCACATGCACCCAACTGCTTCACAACTACGTAAGTGAAGCTAACATTGAACCAGAATTAACCAGCAATACGATTACAATGAAAATAATTTTCTTTGCGCTAATTCAAGACCCGGTGCCGTATTGACGCACTGACCTTTGCAAGGTGGCTCATTTCGCTGTTGAGGTCTCAGAGGAAATGTCAAAGGTATCGCAGCACCTTCCTTATTTATAAAAGGACAAATGTGCCATGACGTTATTCAAGCTTTTGTCTTTTTGACATTATAGCAATGACGTAAAACGCTTCAGGACTTTCAACATTGACACTGTTAAGCACACTCTAGTTCCTTGTGGATCGAAATTCCAGTTAATTAATGGGGTCATAAGGCCGAAACTTGATTTCTAACATATAACATCATGGTAAGTCACTTTTTCTCGATACTATGTCTTCATTCATAAATTCATATCTATCATCATCTAAATATGTGTGCTAACAGAGCCAGTCTTTTTGTGAATACCTTTTTTTTTTTGTGGCATTGAACCTTTCAACATAAGTTGAGTTGCATACTATCTGGAAAACATGAATCGCAAAAATATACTTAGCTCAAAGGGTTTTTCCACTTCTGAAGCACAAACCAAACTTAACTAGATTCGGCAACAATCAAACGTAAAACTAAATTGGATTTAGTAGGTTTAGAGGGTTTAAGCATAAGTATCCGAAGAACCTAAATTCGTGTGTGAGGTATATTTTTTTGACTTCTTCAAAAATTTTCATATTTTGAATTAACCTGTTTTCAACCCCCTAGCCAAAAGACACTTTATATATTTTTTAATTATATTGTGAGCTTACCATTAACACAAGGCTCAAATAAATTTACATTGATATTAAATATAGTACACCATTCAGTAGTGTGCAAGGTTTTTAAAAGTTTGACAAAAAAACAAAAAAAAACATGTTTTTTCAAGAAATTAATAATAAATTTCATTAGTATTTTTAAAAATTAGAATATATTTATTAAAAAATAAAATCAACGACTAGGTTACGAGCTACTGAATTCCAGGGCCTGAGACTAAGACAGTTACGTTTTTTTTAAAGGAAATTATGTATACTTCAAGAAAACTGGAATAGCATCTAGTCAAATTAATATTTAAATTTAATGTAAGCAATTAAATTCGAATCTCAGCATTTATCTTTTAACAAGTAATGAATATACTATCACTAATTATTCTTATAATAATCTTAGTCCCTAACAACATGAAATGATATTAAGGAAAAATCACTGATCTTAGAAGGAATTGCATCAGAGAAATAAACAGTAGTTTAAATAACGAAATGAAATATTGCCAGAAAAATAAAAAAAATTGAATACTGGTTTAAGAAACAATTTCGGTCGATCTTTTCCTTTTTTTCGGTATCTGACCTACATCTAGTGAACGTTAAAGCCCCCTGAAGTAGAGGCTTAGTCGAATGACAAAGTTTTTTTTTCAGAGTCCCCTGGGGGCACGTTTTCACTCAAACTGCAATTTCGGGCTTTCCCCTCCTAAACCGAAATGACCAACCTTGATAACTTTCGAAACCCTAAGTTTAAATGAACCACCATTAAGAGTTGTGCACTACATGGCCACACCAGGAGTGGATTTAGATGTTGAAAGATCTGGGCGCGCAGTACAACATTAAATTTTCCCAATAGCTTATCAGATCCGATCAGCTGTAGTTGGCCAATCCAATAGAATTTAGATCACAATCTCGACAATAGATAAAAGAATTTCATCAGTAACAATTATCACAACGTTTTTTTATTTTTTTTTTATTTTCATATCCTCGTTATTTTATCGTTGCAATTATTTATAATTTTTTTTTGAGAGAGAGAATGGGGGAGGGAGAGAAGGGGGGGGGAGAGAGAGAGAGAGAGAGAATCCATGATCAGACATATATACACTACATAGATTAACATGATATAAGGATACTTTTTTTTTCTTTTTTCTATCCCTTCAATCAATTATCTTCTATACACTAGATGCAATATAATACAAAAAAAAAAAAATTCCCCATATAACAATTTTATTCCGTAAGACAATCTTATTCCATTTATTTGGCAATTTTATTCTTCCTATTTTATACTCCCTCTCATACGCCCCCCTCTAGTTATTTGCAACCCACTTTTCATCCGTTAAACGAATTAAAAGAACTCAAAATAAAATAAACTATAAAATAAAATAAAATTCAAAACAAAATATTGTTTTGTTTATTTATGTTGTTCTTTGCTGACCGCACCCCCCGATAAACTTCTTCAAACATTAATCTACGGTCAACTATCTACATCTCATTATAAAAGAACTCATCATTAGATACAAACTTAAAATCAAATCAAAGACACAATAGTCACAGAAGTAGAACAGTTTAAAAAACTACAAATAAATAGATAAAAACAAACAATAGATTTAGAAAAACATAAAGTTTGTTAAAAGAAATCACTATGTGAATAAAATGAACGTCAGCGAATTTATTCGACTTTTTTTTTTATCTCCTAATAGAAACTTCATTTTCTCGAAATTATCCTTTTTTTGCAAATTTCTATAGCGTATTTTTTTTCTATGTTTTTATCTATGTTCACAAGTTAATTTAAAAGTTAGATTTAACGTTTGAGAATAGATCTATGGAACGAACCGTTGTTGAAATAAATTTATCCAGAAAGGATTTTTTGCATGGATTAGTATAGTATGGATTTCATATTTCATTCCTACTTATGCTTCACTATGCGTAAATGTATTTTTCTTAACACGCATGTTTCAAACACAGCTTTTCTCAAAAGATTTTGTTCTCGAGCGACAAATCGAGTTTATTAAAAATGAAATTTATTCTCAAATGCTAATTATACAAATGTTACTATCCAGAAGTAATGGAGGAAGGTATAGTGACCAATGTATTTGGTAGACTTATTTATTCATTTTTGAAATGTAAATATCTGTAAAACTATTACAGACTTGTATATGTTTATCAATCCTCATAAATTCTTATAAAAATAATAAAAAAAACTTCAATGAATACGCGATTTTTTTCTTTTTAATCATTTTACTTAAAGTGAGGCGTTCCAAATCCATGCCTTTTTTTTTTAATTATATGTTTAGTACTAGATTATCACAAGATAAAAGAATTAAAAATAAGAAGATTAAAAACAATTAAAGTACATGTTATTAAACTGTTTTTGAAAAGAATAAATGAATACAAAATTCTAATTAGAAAATGAAGCGGGCTTTTCAGAATACAATACCTCAATTATAAATACACAAGAAAAAAAAATCTTTGGAAGATAGCAATTCTTACTACTTTATAAAAACATAGGAAAGGTTTTATTTTTACAATTTTTTTTTTTTTTTTATGGCAATGTTCCTATTTTAAGTGCTAAGTTCCAATGTTTACCATATATGTGTATATATAATATATTAGAATCAGTACATATAACCTACTGTAATATATTATTGATAATGTTAATTTTTTATTTATTATGCAATTTTGGCATAGGAGTTCTATTTTGTCAATTATTCCTTCTCAGAACTAAATATGGAATTGATTCCATTAATGGCCGAGGCACCTGAACAAGAATGCCGTTTGCCTTGGCAAGTTAAGAATGTGGTTTTGTTTCAGTTTAATCAGCTCCATTAGGCTTCCTGGGATTCGCATTGTACTCGTCAATTTATGTATTAGTAGTTTATTACCCTACCTTTGTAAATTGGACTCGCCGATTCTGCTTCTAATACTCCGCAAAGAGTAGTAATAGAAGTTTGATTATAAGTATCAATAAATCCAAAGCCTATTTTCTAACCTGAAAATTTTCTATTAAAATGTTTCTAATAAATATTTACTGCCTGCCTGAAACGAGTTGAAAGATATTATGACCGCAGAGACTCTCGAATAATTCAGATATTAGGATTAAGAAATTTTCTACTTATGTATCATCATATCTTGCCATTTATGAAAAATAGAGGGCAAATATAAAGTATAAAGGAATAAGTATACTAGAAAAAATAGTAATAAAAACCATAATAAATAAGACTGGAAACAGTTATCAGGAACAAGAGGCTGAGATTTTACCGGCACATGGTCAGAAAGAAAATTGAGACTAAATAAGAAAATTTTCAACAAAGTCTGCAGCTATAAAAGTATAGGGGGATATGTTAAACAAGTGAAGGAGGAACTGGGTAGACTAAAATTAATGGATGAAGACTGCTTGCATAGAGGGCATTTTGGGGATAAACTAAAAGAGGTTGGGGGCTCTTCTGGAAAAGAAGGAGAGACAAGGGAGAAAATGGATTGAGAAATAGCGGGAGGAACAGTAAATCAAAGGAAAAAAATAAATAAATAAAAGGGTTAGTAAGCCCGAAAGTTCCATGCCGATACCACCAAGGCCCTGTTTCATAATAATGTAAAAACTAATACTATTAGTCTTGTAGATTTATCTTAATTTAATTACACAAACTTGTAAAATAGTAACATGTGCATTAGTATTTTTTAATTCCTGTAATATCACTAATAGTCATCCCTATTACGAAAAAACATGGTTCCTTACAGAACATGGTAACAAAAAATATTATGAAACGATTTAATATTATAACTGACAAGTGAGACGACGCACAATTTCAAACATAGACTTTATGAATGTAAACTATAAATCTAGCCCACAAAGAGTTCAGCTAATACAAGATGTAATACTGAAACAAGGAAATTGGCCTGAACCAGAACACATATTTTTTATTAAAGTTAAGACAGACTTGCTAAAATTCTTAAAACAAATTGACTTTGACCAGCTGACTAATTATAGAAGGGCAATCCTAAAACCTCTTGTTGTGTTTGTTGATTTTTTTTATTTTTCTTATTCCTTCTTCGTTTTTATTGTTAAATAATTATGTGTTTTTTTTGTTTTGCTGTTATTTAAAATGTTATAAACAATCTAACAAATTAAATATACTCAAATTTTTTGTATTGTAAACATATAATATATGTAGTATGCCTTTCATGGCATACAACATGTATAAAGGAAATAAATTATCTCTTTTTGGGGTTACCACATAGACAATATATATAATGAAATACTACGTTAAAATTTGAGTGATTTTATAAAATGAAAATGCAAAATACTATCAAAAGGAAAACTAGGCAATTGCCTTAAGCAATTTTTAAAAAAAGTTAGAAACGGTTTATTAGTGTTTTTTTCTTAAGTGCTAACATCTGTCGCTAAAGTATATTCTAATACTGACATATAATATTCATAAGATTACACAAACTCCGACCAAATGCAGGTCATCCAGCAAGCTTTCTCTTTCACAGGACCAGACCATATTGGGAAGAACATTATCGACACTCAAGGCGATGCTGTGTCTCCTGGCAACCGATTGCACTGGGGAATGCTTCAACCAACTCCTCATGTTACTCTGGACCAGCATATTCTAGGCTTCTACCTCGAAAGGCACACTAAGCGAAAAATAATCTCTAACTAATGCATTAGCAAACGTTTCAGAAATAGGATTTAACTTTACTACGAACAACTGAATTCTAAAATAAGTATGAAAACATTATGTATAAGGTTCTATAAGCATCTGAAATGGCTACATATTTGAACATATCTAAATCTGACAGGAGAGGATTGAAATATAACATTTCATTAGCAAAAACCACTCAGTATCCTAGACAAATGGTAGTTTAGGGGTAATATCTTTTAAGTGCAGAACTATGGGAAACTGGTCATGGTATAACGACACTGGTTTTCGATACCAATGACGTTGTTGAGAGAAAAACACTGCTGGTGGTTCCAGAATTCACACTTTTCCTTCCAGAAGAAGTTGTCCTTCTCCAGAAAGAGGAGAGGCAAGCTTGCTCGGAGTTTCGCAGGATGAGTAAACAGATTGTGCAAAGCTATGTATATTTTGAAGATGTATTATTTATTATAATTTTCTTACTCACTTTTTAATTTTATTTATTTCATTTACGTAATATGTAAATATTGTATGAATGCATTTAAGACTATTACTTAATGCCCTAATTAATTGAGACATATAGTAATATTTAACAATTAAGACAGTTTATCTCAGAAAAAAATTTTCTTTTTTCATTAAGATGAATATTTTTTCTGGATTTTGTATTAATTCTAATTTATATGATTT
>NW_027109727.1:504059-506519 GCF_000696795.3 Halyomorpha halys
AAAAAAAATTATAACTAATGTCATTAATTAAATGTAACATGATTCGTATATTATTTCAAACGCCCATATTTATGATATCAGGTAAAGAACAGATGCTGTAACAAGACTTAATTCAGTCGATCAAACCCACCAACAGAAATAGTTACTTGTAAAAACCTGTACATTTATATAAACAAGTATGGTCAAAACCATATTGATCATTACGTTATCAATAACAAATATCAACGTGAACTTTACCAAGAAAAGATCTAAAAATAGTTTTATTAATTTAAAAGTGAAAAACTAACAAAACACAGTTTTTTATTACATTTACCTCCTTCCATTCCTTATGACTTTTAAAATATAAAACAGGTCACTATTTATTTATTTATTGTTTGGGTTAAATATCTAATTTTATAGGAATATAAGGAATAAAACACTGATCTATTTTTTTTTTAATTGTTTTGGTTAAATATCTAATTTGATTGGACTATAAGGAACAAAACACAGACCTGTTTTATTTTTTTAATGTTTGGGTTAAATATCTAATTTGATTGGACTATGAGGAACAAAACATTGACCTGTTTCATTTTTATTTTTTATTGTTTTGGTTAAATATCTAATTTGATTGGACTATACGGAACAAAATACAGACCCGTTTTATTTTTTTTATGTTTGGTTTAAATATCTAATTTTATTGGAATATAAGGAATAAAACACTGACCTGTTTTATTTTTTTACTGTTTTGGTTAAATATCTAATTTGATTGGACTATAAGGAACAAAACACTGACCTGTTTTATTTTTTAATGTTTGGGTCTAATATCTAATTTTATTGGACTATAAGGAACGAGACATAGACCTGTTTTATTTATTTTTTATTGTCTTAGTTAAATATCTAATTTGATTGGACTTTAACGAATAAAACATAGACGTTTTATTTATTTTTTTTGTTTTAGTTAATTATCTAATTTGATTGGACTTTAAGGAACAAAACATTAACCTATTTTATTTATTTATTTTTTTATTGTTTTAGATAAATATCTAATTTGATTGGACTATGAGGAACAAAACACAGACCTGTTTTATTTTTTTTTATTGTCTTAGTTAAATATCTAATTTGATTGGACTTTAACGAATAAAACATAGACGGTTTATTTTTTTTTGTTTTAGTTAATTATCTAATTTGATTGGACTATGAGGAACAAAACACAAACCTGTTTTATTTTTTTAATGTTTTGGTTAAATATCAAATTCAATCGGACCATAAGGAACAACACACTGACTTGTTTTACGTTTGACGTCTACTGAATGTTAGTTTTAATTGTTTAGTTTGATTCGACTATAAGGGACGAAATAATTTTTTTTTTTAAATGTCATGGTTAAATGCTTAATTTGACTAAACTATTAAGGGACAGGGCGTTGAGTATGAGAAGGATCGTTGCGATGTAGTGTTTTAAAATGGGTTTTATGGACCAAATCATTATAACTTGTGACAATATCAGAAATATCACTCGCAATTCGAATTTGCACAAGTAAAATGCCTCCTTGCAGCGTAACGGTGAAATAAACCGAGAAACAACTGTTACGATTACTATAATCAAATAAGCAGGTATATCATTGTCCTGGATTGGTCATTACGTTTCAATCTAGTATTTACAAAAATTGTTTCCAATCCCACTTCACCATTATCCTATCATGCATAATTCGAAATGGCCATGACCAGAAACGAGGGGGTTCACTACTGATGGTGCACTGACACAATTTGCAATGGTAGCAGAAGAGCTGGTTAAATGAAGCCGAACGTTCTCCTAAAGGCGAGCGTTCACAGCTCGTAGTTCCGTTCCGCATTGCCACCGACAAATGGCCAGTGAAAGTTAATTCCTTTCGAATTATCTAGTTTTCCACCCTCCTACGGTCTATTTGCCACCTAGCAAAGTGGAGTATCCATGATGGTAATGATCCTCATCGTGGAACGAGATGATAATTATGGAATATGAAGAACATGAGAAGAATTATAATCCTAAAGTCAAATATAATAATTATTATTATAATTAATGAAAAGTATAAGGACAACCATACCATATTCTATAAATTACAGTTGTACAGAAAAATGAGAAATAATAATCATAAATTATTATTTAACTAGTTGGGAGTTCCACCATAAGGATTTAATCACTCTATCCTTCTCCGCTTTAGATTTTTCTTACCAATTGTACATACATCAGTCACTAATTATTCCAGATTCATACACATTTTCGTTTAGTATAATGAATACAAGCTCTAAACAATACACCTTAAATCGTTTCTAAAAATCTGAAGATGCTAATTAATTGAGACATATAGTATATTTAACAATTAAGACAGTTTATCTCAGAAAAAAATTATCTTTTTTCATTAAGATGAATATTTTTTCTGGATTTTGTATTAATTCTAATTTATATGATTTTAAAAAAAATTATAACTAATGTCATTAATTAAA
>NW_027109727.1:506569-507474 GCF_000696795.3 Halyomorpha halys
TTATTTTTTAATGTTTGGGTCTAATATCTAATTTTATTGGACTATAAGGAACAAAACACTGACCTGTTTTATTTTTTAATGTTTGGGTCAAATATCTAATTTTATTGGACTATAAGGAACGAAACATTGACCTATTTTATTTCTTTTTTATTGTTTTAGATAAATATCTAATTTGATTGGACTTTAAGGAACAAAACACTGACCTGTTTTATTTTTTTTATTGTTTTGGTTAAATATCTAATTTGATTGGACTATAAGGAACAAAACACTGACCTGTTTTATTTTTAATGTTTGGGTCAAATATCTAATTTGATTGGACTTTAATGAATAAAACATAGACGTTTTATTTATTTATTTTTGTTTTAGTCAATTATCTAATTTGATTGAACTTTAAGAAACAAAACATTGACCTATTTCATTTCTTTTTTTTTTTTTATTGTTTTAGATAAATATCTAATTTGATTGGACTATGAGGAACAAAACACAGACCTGTTTTATTTATTTAATGTTTTGGTTAAATATCTAATTCAATTGGACCATAAGGAACAACACACTGACTTGTTTTACGTTTGACATCTACTGAATGTTAGTTTTAATTGTTTAGTTTGATTCGACTAAAAGGGACGAAATAATTTTCTGTTTTATTTTTTTTACTGTTTTGGTTAAATATCTAATTTGATTGGACTATGAGGAACAAAACACAGACCTGTTTTATTTTTTTAATGTTTTGGTTAAATATCTAATTTGATTGGACTATGAGGAACAAAACACAGACCTGTTTTATTTATTTAATGTTTTGGTTAAATATCTAATTCAATCGGACCATAAGGAACAACACACTGACTTGTTTTACGTTTGACGTCTACTGAATGTTAGTTTTAATTGTTTAGTTTGATTCGACTATA
>NW_027109727.1:507541-524427 GCF_000696795.3 Halyomorpha halys
AATAGTATATTAGACAATGGCAATCTTCAAAAATATATATATACTATTGTAATTTGAAAGAAAGTCCTCTGGTTTGAAGCTAGTTCCTCGAACTAAACCGTTAAATAAATAAACACTTTATTACATATTTTTTATGCAAGGTTAGCAATGCTATATCCTAAATAATTATTATTATAATTAATGAAAAGTATAAGGTCTACCATAGCATATGCTATAAATTACGGTTGTACAGAAAAATGAGAAATAATAATGATAAATTATTATTTAACTAGTTGGGAGTTCCACCATAAGGATTTAATCACTCTATCCTTCTCCGCTTTAGATTTTTATTACCAATTGTACATACATCAGTCACTAATTATTCCAGATTCATACGCATTTTCGTTTAGTATGTGTACTGTAATCTATTTAGCTAATAATGAATACAAGCTCTAAACAATACACCTTAAATCGTTTCTAAAAATCTGAAGATGTTGTCATATCATTTTACCATGTGTTACTGCTTACATATAATAAACAATCAATCACTGCGTCCATTGTAATTCAAGCAACTTCCCTCTTTATTTTACAGGATACATTAATTCTTTATTAATACATTATTAAGATAATTTAAATTAATTTGAGCAGTTTTAAACACAATTTTTAATTTATCGTGAATTATTTGTTAATCAATCATAATCATAAGTCCTATTTATATAAATATTGCCCAAAGTAAGATCAGAACCTAAGGTACAATGGTGTTACAGTTATCACCTAAGGTCAGTTATCATTAAAAAAAAAATTAAGTAAATAAGAAGATACAAAAAAAAAATCTAATAATAACCAAGGTATCTATCTTCAAACCAGGACAAATAATGAAACTTTGAACTTCGAACTCTTTTTAATTGTTGTTATTTCAACAACTAATCCATAAGAGGAATTTTATTACGAATTTATTATTTATTATTATTATTATTATTATACACTATTACGAATTTTAATATTATAGACATTTTCGCTTTTGAAATAAAAATAATCAATCAGTTATAAAAACGTACACCTCTCTTTCTCATTATTTCTTTATCAGTTGATTGGCCTAGTGGACCTTAATCAGTCGTTTGTTAGTTTTATTATTTTTTTTTTTTAATTGACAATAGGGGGAATGCAAAAACACTCTTAACTAACTATTTACAATGACATAATTATTAAAAATTATAAGCAATAATAAGGCTAAATTTAAAAAATAAATAAGTTATTCGTTATACAATTAAAGATAAAATAACACAAAATGATATTTATAGAATTAGTAAAATAAACAAAAATGTATATCTCGGTTTTATTAAAGAGATAATCTTATCTGTAACTTTTTGAATTCCAATGCATAGGTTTAAAAATTGTATATTGACCTTAAAGGATATTCAATATTTACAAATGTAAAAATGATTATTCAAGAGCCATACGATATATATAGTTTTCAATCTCCATCGTGAAATCGTTCGCAATTAATTCAGAATTCATGTTATCAATATTTACAACAGAGATAATCTTAATGAATACATCGAAATCTGACTCAGTTTTGACCATTGCATAATAAACCAACAAGATTCAGTGCCGATTTAATTTAATGGTCAATTCTTTTTACATGATCAAATACAGAGTTAGGTAAAATTTAAGAACCAAAATACTTTCTAAACAAGTATTTTAATACAAAATACCTTCTAAATAAGTATTTAAATACAAAATACTTTTAGTATTAAATATACGTGTTTCTATTACAAACAACTGCAAAGTATTTTGGTTGAACAGTATTTCACAAATTACTCTCATGTATTTTCACAGTTCCGGAAATATCACCCAAGTGTTATATTGCAAAACTATTTTAAATACAAAATGCGAAATACCAAATAATATTTTATAGCTCGAAATAAAAAAAACACATCTTACCATTTTTTATTTCGTTCCTAAAAAATACAAAATACTTTCGGTATACTTTGTTTGTTAAACTGTAAACACTTGTTGTATGTTATATTTTGTTCCCTAAAATGCTTCACTCATCTGGTTGAATGTAAGCCCATTGAAAATTGAATTTAATGCTTACAATTAATTGATGAATTAATACAGAAAAGGTGGAATAATATGGTCATGTGTTATGAGAAAAATAACGATAGAGATTTATTTTTGTCTTGAAAATAAACAACAAAAAAGAGAAAAATACAACATAAAAAAATTATGTATGTATATATATGAGATAATGGTGGCAATAAATATTTATTGATAAAAATACAAAGAATTTAAGGCAGAGAATGTTCAATTATTAAAGCATATTGACACGTGCGCCTGATAAGAAGTTATAATTGAAAAACTTCCTACCTCTCGCTCGTGTTCAATTTTTTACTAAAGACAAAAGCGTGTGAGTATTAAAAATAACATACATCCGAAGACCAGGGTTATGGCTCTGAAGTAAAATGAGTTCTTACCTAAAAAAAAAAAAAATAATAATAATTAAACTTTATTTCTTTTAAGTATGAGAAAAAAGGATTGATAACATATAGCTCTTTATTTCTTTGCAATGTTTTAACTGTTTATGTTTAATGAACTATCTCTATTGGATTAGTCTGTTATTTAACATTAGGTTTTTATTTATTTATTTAACTGGTATTTAGGTTGTTAAAGTGAGATGTACAATTCCTGGTTTGCATTTGTTATTTTGACACTTTCCTCAATATTCAGGAAAATTGAGAAGTTAATGAGAGCGATACAAAAATCCAACATGTGATTTTTTTTAAAATATTTAATTAAATTACTGAGATATTATTTAATTAGGAAATCGATCCTGCACCAAAGAAAAAATTCAGAAATTCTTGAGATATAACATGAAGACAAGAACTAATGTTCTAAAATAATTTTAAAAAGGATAGATTCACGCCCTGAATATAACACACTAATCAGAAATGAATTATTTTTCATCATCTACTACCTCTAGCAAAGAATAAGTAAGCCATCTTGTAAACTATATTAAGCCTCAAACAAGACCTTCAACCTTAATAGACCAATTATTTTCAAGATGGAAACCGAAATTTGATTTGATGTCCCAGGGAACAAGGGGCTTACCTTGGAAGCATAGTAATCAACTTATCATAAAACAGTGTTAGGAAGCTTTCAACCTTTGTTAGTCAAGTATCACACACTGGACCGAATCGTAAAGAAATCAAGGCAAACAGAAATCTGTGTTAATAGTATATTAGACAATGGCAAAATATATCTTCAAAAATATATGTATACTATCGTAATTTGAAAGAAAGTCCTCTGGTTTGAAGCTAGTTCCTCGAACTAGACCGAAAAATAAATAAACACTTTATTACATATTTTTTATGCAAGGTTAGCAATGCTATATCCTATCCTAAACAGAAATTCCAAACTAAAACCAGAAACAACTGTTCTTATATTTAAAACAATCCTCAGGCCACTGCTGATGTACGGCTGTAAAGTCTGGGGAGCGGCATCCTTCACGAAAAGGAAAAAACTACCATCTTTTCAAAATAAAGTCCTAAGAATCGCAGTTAATGCTCCTTGGTTCATAAGAAATAGCCAATTGCATCGCGAATTACAAATGGAGTCAATAGATCATTATATCAAAAAACGGTTCATGAAGTTCCACTCCCAGTTGCCGACAGTTAAAGGAGCAATGACCTACAACCTGGGAAACCCAACCTCAACCCGAACACTGAAGCCAGATTGCTGCAGGACATTCTTTTATAAATTTTTAATAAATATAAAATTAATTCATAGTCACACAACCTCTATTTACTTATTATTATTATTTTTTTCTCTCTTTTCTTCTCTCTTCCCTTTTTCAAATTAACTTGTTTCTTTTTACTATTATAAGACAATTGTTTGTTTTATTTAAGTTTACCAATATCATTATTTTTTGTTATTAATTTTACTTTCCTCTTTTATTAAGAAGCATTATTCTCATCTATTTATTTTATTATTTTTTTTCTTTTAATAAGAAATTTTATATAGTTAGGGGTGTCATTTATATGACTATACCCCCTCATAATCAACTGTTAAAAACTATATATAATATAAGTTATATCAACCATGTAAGGCCCATCAGGCCGATCTGGTATAAAAATAAAAAAATAAAATAATACAGAATTTATTACATATTTTGATATTGACATCAAGCATGAAGAAGCTCAGAATATAATTCTCGAATCACAGGGAAATATCCACCATAAAATGCATGGTAACTGATGTGATACAGAAAAAATTATAAGGGAATATAGAGGAAAAATAAATGTAGTGTTCAAATAATTTATTTAGTTTTTGTAAATTGTATATCCTTTTTCTTACATTTTTAGCACCATAGCAGCTTAAGGATAAGCAATCAGGGGTACATTTATATTTGTTAAAAGCTATAATGTGACTTTCCTCCAGGTTTAAGCTATTTTGGAGCTATTTTTGAAAAATAGGTATATCAAGGTTAACTACTTTCGCACAAGAACAAATGAAAGAAATAGATAAAATTAATAGGGGTAATCCAGGTACAAGCCATTAATATTAAATGAAAATTTCATCCAAATAGAATTAGCGATGAAAGATATTAATCCTTTTAAATGAATTTGACTGAAAAACTACAGCCAGCAAATTAAATTTCCCACTTTGAAGGTATTTAAGTATTTAATTCAGACATGGGATATTAAAAAAAAAATAAAAAAACAATAATAATAAAAAAAACACTGGTAACGAAAAAATAAAATATACCATAGCAAAATTATTTATTAAAAAAAAAAAAAACTTAAAACTTAATCGAGTGTTAATTTTTTTATTTTAGTTATTACTTCTTCCTTTTATTTTTTGTTTCTTTTTTCATATCTTGTACCTCACAATTTATAATAATATTTGAATTAACTATTTCTTATGCTGGGAAATATAAGTGCCGTGTTGTGTGTTTAGTTGTCATGAAAGGTATGTAAGTTAGACTTTGGAGAAGACTGAACCGGATAAATCTGGTTCATATAAAAACGACGCCAATATTAATCTCTTAAATAAGATGTCCCGGAAATCTTTCACAGCTGTGGGAGTGGATCATCTGGCACCGCTTAGCTCAGATATCCTTGATTCATTTTTTTTCTCCGATGTTCCTCGTTCCGAATCGCGCCTCTTCTGCGGTAGACAGTTGCTTTGTTGTTAAATGGCGACCTTATCTTCTAATAGTCCATTATCAGTGGCGTCAGGTACTCTCCGGATAATCTTGCATTCCTCAAAACCTGTTCGATCAGCTGTTTTTTCAGCATTGTTTGCAGAGCTCTTGAGAACGGCTTCTGACATTTGTGATTTCTTCAAAGCTGTTTTGCACCAGGATATCAAATGTCAAATATGATCCTCGGAGAGTATTTGAAAATAAAATAAATAATGGTTTGATTAGAAAATTTACTATTAGAAATTTTTGATTCGATAAATAAATTTATTATATAAAAAAAATTTACAGAATACTGAGTGGTAAGGATAGTGAAAAAATAATTTAATTTAGAAAAATCTACTGCTGAAATAATGTTCTATACTTAATGTGATAAACAAATTATGAGGTACAAGATATAAAACAAAAAATTTTAAGAGATTTGTCGGCAATTCAACTGTTTAAAAAAAAGTCTTCACCATTTCTATTGGGTACATGATCTTTTATTATGACCTTCCAACATTAATCGATAATGACACCCAAACTTATGATGTATAGAAATATACAAAGTGTCTTAACATGATCTTTTTAGGATCTTAAGGTGGGTTGCTGAATTTACTGTATGCAGAGGTCCACACGGTGTCGGATTTACATGAGATCATTTTTACGGAAATCTCCAACTTTTCCTCAACACCTTAGAATGCACCTTAAAATGCATATGGGTATGCTAATTAGTGTCTAGCATTTGGTACCCATGCCATACAGTACGCATACATGTGGTTGTCCAGCTACTATTCCGCACAATCATCAAAATTCCTTCAAAATCAGATGAACGGTGAAATAGGAGTTACATGGATGTGACTGAAAAGACAAGAAACCAAATTTGTTCTTTGACGAATAATATAAGGTCTTAGTGGAAATTTTTGATTCTGAGAATAATTTTTTTTAATTTCCAGCTTGAATAAAAATCTTTCCTATCACCAATACTGAGGAAACAATAACTAAATAAAAAATGAAAATTTATGAAATGACATAATAAAAAAATTATTTATGTACGGTTCACAGTTCCGGTTTAGGTTGGAACATAGTTAAGTTGAAAATCACAGAATTTATTATAAATAATACTTTAATATAAATAAACAGCTATAACTAACAAATAAGATATACATATTATCATATAAATATTTTCCTATTAATTAACAGTGCAGGGGAAAACAAATTTTAGTTTTTTTAAGCTACTACAAATGCTTAGTGTTCTACAAAAAAAAATCAGTTCTTTAAAACTGTAATATGCACTTCAGGCTAATTTTAGTGTGTAATTTTAAAAATATGTAATAATGGAAAATAAATTTAAATTGGGTACACTACAACAAGTAGGTTATTTTCGATCACTATAGTATTGGGGTAACATTCTAAACTATTAGTTTTTACCACAAGGAAATCACAAAAAAAGGTTAGTAGATAATTAACTTAAACTCTTTCATTTTCATCAAGTCCCCTATTTTAAATTTTACTAATAATAATAAGTAGGATTTTAAAAATGTATAACTTTTATTATCAAAAAGTTAATACTATTCTCAATTTTCAGGGTATCAACGCCTCACGTAAAATCTTTATTTGAATTATTCATTCGCTCTTTATTGTGCCGTAGACATTATTGTCAGTTTAAAGGGCTAAAGATGTAAATTTGCAAGTTTTCAAGTTTAATCCTCTACTGGACTTAATTTAGAATTTGTATAAATTAGTGAGTGAGGGTGAAAATAGCTTCACAAGAATAGATGAATAGATTATAAATGTATGGTCCTTGCTAATAACTCAAAATTTGATTCCCTACAACTTTTTTTTTTCCAAAAGATTTTTAATTTAGAACGACCGTTTCCCTGGTAGACATTTTAAAGTCTATATTGAAATTCTTGGTAAAGTTGATAAAAATCTTTTGTTTAGATTCCTGGACGGAATTTATAATTTTAGGCATAAATCATTGTTGTTTAATAAATTATATAATATAATATTTTTACTAGCGTATGCCGTTTAAAATTTAAAGGAAAATTTTTTTTAAAAAAAAGTCTAATAATTCGTTTGTTTATTTACTTTTGTTTTGTCATTTTGCTTTATTTATACCATTTTAAATATTCTGAAGATGTCTTTCTGACCTACTTTAGCACTCTAGCATGACACCCCGCATGATTGAGTCAAAACGTTCCATAAAAACTCGACTTTTTATGTCAAATACTGATTTCTTGATAATCAAAAATGATTGTCACACGTACCCAACAACCCTATCGAGGCAAAAGACCCACACGTAATATTGAGTCATCTACTTAAAAAGAAGGAGAGGACACCCTTTGGGCCCTCCAGTGGGCGATCCAGCTCGGACGCCTACGAGATACGACCAGCTGTGCAGTGATATATACTATAAGGACAACAGCCTGTCCACCTTGACAGAACGGATAGTAGGCCCTATGACTTGCATAATGGTCCAAAGTCTAGACATGTTATAAATCAGAATGATAACAGGACAAATGTTATCCTTATTATTATTATAGAAAATATTACCAATAACACCAGTCATGAAAAGATTAGATCTAAAATTTTGATTTCTTCCATGCAAGTAGTAGAGGTAATAACCAATAGATTTAATTTTTCAAAACGATATTTCACATATAAAGAGAAATCTGGGTCATTTTCTCAACAACAGTTCTCTGTTTCGATTTTAAAGTCTAAAAACAGCCAATAAAAAATTAAAACTAAAATGAGCCCTGCAAGATCGCAACTTTTTAAGATAACGCTCTACAAAAATTGACCATTTCTCTAAAAATTCAAAATTTCTTAACTTGTGAAATATTGTTCAAAAATATTCACTTCAGACCAAAAGAGCATTTTTAGGCTTAAATGTCCGTACGAATAACAACAAATATTAAGTAAAATTTGAGAGAAATGTTTAGAAAAAAAAAAAACTGATCATTACATTTTTTTAATGAAAATTCTGTCCTTATATGTAACTGACCAAATTCTATTTCATCTAAATAATTTGGCATTTTGAATTTTCATACCTTATTTCTTTTTCAAGAAATATGAAAAATAGGAACTCCTTCTTTGCAGCAGAAAAACCTTCAATTAATAAAAACCAAACTTATTTATTTAACTTCTAACAATATACAAATATACATACAGAGAGAGGGGGAGGGGGAATAACTAACATTGAACTGCGGGTCTCATGATATGAAGACAATGAGGTTAAGATGGGTGGGGCATGTGACTTGAAGCAATCCATCAGGACACTTATACATAACAATGAATGCCATTTTTGTTGGCAACTATTATATTTACAGGACTCAAAAGTAAATACAGGATTAGTAATATGTCAAAATCGGAACCAAATAGTGAAGTAAATAAGGACATTAAACTTAAAACACAACAAGTTAACACATTTATTTTATTTATAATCTTAAACTTTCTTGAGACTGATTAATTCTGTTTAAATAAATAAAATTGTATCCATTTTAGTTTGAAAACATATTTATTCTATTTATAATTCCGACGTTTCGGCCAATTCGGCCATCCTCAGGGACAATCTTAATACAAATTTAGAACTAAATCTTTTTTAAAAAAACTTCATGCAGGCTATTCTGCCCAGGTCAATCCAACAAATTACCCTAAATAGTCAATTTTCACAAGAAAATTAAAATTATTTATCACAGCTACCTTCTTTGTAAAAAATGTATCAATTCTTTGTGATAAATTTTTAACAAAGAAGGTGGCTAATTAGGATAATTTGTTGGATTGACCAGGGCAGAATAGCCTGCATGAAGTTGTTTTTAAAATGATTTAGTTCTAGAATTGTATTAAGTTTGTCCCTGAGGATGGCCGAATTGGCCGAAACGTCGGACTTATAAATAGAATAAAAATGTTTTGAGACTAAAATGGATAACATTTTATTTATTTAAACACATTTATTATTTAATGAGCTTTTCTTCATAAATAAACATGTCTAAACATGACCTAAGTATTACAACACAGGATACGGCAGGAAACAAAATAGTTTATAACTATTGTAAAATTTCATTAATATTTTCTCATTTTTGCACATCTACGGAATAAAATTGGTAATTAAGTACAAGACTAGAGGGTATATAATTAAGGTAGTACTTTTAAGGCTATTAAAGGATCTAAATTTTCTACACATAAACGCAAATTTAACTTCAACTCGCTAAATGGAATTTATTTCCAATCTACTGTCAACAAATGTCGTTAAAGAGTGGGAATTAAGTTCTGACTGAATAAAATAAATTATTTCTACCTCTAGATATGGGGGGTACTTCTGTTTCAATGAACATGTACTTACCCACTTTGCAGGCTAATGGAAAAACAAAATAATTAATAAAGAATAAAGAAAAATAAACTATAATTAATATTGAATGTTCAAAAGAAATGAAATATTTACTTATAAGTAATAGATAACTAATAAATATTCAAGCTAAAAATAGCTTAAAAAATTAATAATAGTAACAGTAATGATGGGATAGGTACATAATTCACGAGGATGAAATCAATACAATATATCCAACAGTATTTATGCTTGGCTTAGTTGACCCTAATAATTAAGTAGCTTTAGTTTCCTAGAGATTATAAAATAAAGTTGATATGAAGCTATATTAAAACAAATTATAACTTTGTAACAAATTTATTTTTCTAAAATATAATGTCGATAACTCATTATACAAAGTGAAAAATAATTAACATCACTGTAACAGATACAAAACTGGGAGAGAGAAATATAAAAAAATACACATTTAAAATTGCTTGTATTGACTTTCCTAACATCTACGTTACAGAACTAGATTTTAAATAAAGAAAAGTCATAGCATTTAACACGACAATATTTAACTGAGTGATAGAGTCATCTAATGTATTTGCTTCAGAACAGATGGTAATTCTGCAACTTTTTTTAGATAAGAAATATTACAATAATTACATTAGTGGTAAAAACAAATAGGATTCGACATTTTTAAAGAGACATATGATATTTCAAAAAGAGAAAAATATAACGTACTTAGGATGACATTACAATTAACTAATTAATTTAAAGAGAGGCCTTACTTGGTGCCCAGCCTAAATGGAAACCTTACGAGATAGTATTTCTTATCATCTATATTTGGCAACAAAAATAAACAGAACAGCATAATTAACAGCCCCAACTTTTGTCTCCTTTTTTTTTTTAATCAAAAAGTTTGTAGAAAGGTAGAAATAAAAAAAATCTTAAAATGGAAAACATAGATTAATTTTTAAATTTAAATGGCGTAATAATAATTATGATAAAGGCTGATGGGATATGATACTGATATAATCTGGAATATGATACTGATTGGACTTTTAAAATAAAATTTATAAGTATCATATTCCATAATATGTTTAATAACATATTAATTAACAAATAAAGAAGTACAACTTATTAGTTTTTTAGTAAATGATAATTAAAAATGTAAAAATACTGAACAAATAATTACATTAAATTTATTAGAGAAGATGGTTGGGGGTGCGATAAAAATATAACACAAATAAGATGAAATAACTTATTTTATAGTATATTTCAACTTATTTGTGTTATGTTTTAACCGCACTCCCTCCCTCCCCCCAAACATCTCATATAATTCATACAAGGTCAACTATCTCTCATCATTACATTAAATTTAATTAATAGAATATCTCAAAAGTATTATTTATAATTAAGGGTCCAGATAATTATGTATATAGCGTTTCGATATGCAAGCGACAGATCTTAAAAATCTACAGAATTTTCATTTTCCACACCTTTCAAAACACGTAAAAGAATTCTAATATGTAAGTCAAAAAGCTAAAATAAATCGATACACGAGTGCGCCTTCTTAAAATTTGGTAACATCTTTATTTCCTGAACTTCCGAAAACACATAAAGGGATCTAACATCATCATACCAGAAGTGGCTGAAG
This sequence comes from Halyomorpha halys, assembly GCF_000696795.3. Taxonomy (NCBI): domain Eukaryota; kingdom Metazoa; phylum Arthropoda; class Insecta; order Hemiptera; family Pentatomidae; genus Halyomorpha; species Halyomorpha halys. The sequence goes on from NW_027109727.1 coordinate 518,672, forward strand.
TGTTTTAGAGGGAAAAATTGTTTCGTAGAGGTGGCCTTTATTTCATTTTATAAGCCATCGGGTACAGTCTAATTTGTTGTAAAAATTTTAATTTTTTTTGGTAAAAATTTGGTCAAGTAATGGTATAGTTACATTCTCACGATAGTGTCCTGCCCTCAATGTAATGGTTATCCAAAAGTTTTAATTAAAATTTGATAGGTAAATATTGCAACCAAGTTTTGCTTGACAGTGGTAATAGTTAGCTGAAAAGAACATTTTTTATTTTCTGAAAATAAATATTTAATCGGTTTGCCTCGTAACATGTGATAGCCTTAACCTTCTTACTCTTTTCTTCCAGTTTAATTTAATAGTTTGTGGACCCTGTTGGTTGCTTTAACCACCCCCCCCCCAACTTTGTGGCAAACACTACTTCACTCTTGCTTTGATCTAACCTGAAGTACAGGCACAATTAAGTTGTAATTAAAGAATGAACTCTTTTTTAAATATTTTTTATGTTCCTCGTTTTATTAACGAGTTATCTATTCCAACCATTCTCTTTTTTTTTTTTTTTTTCTTCAATTTTTAGGCATAATACTTAATAAAAATTTAACATTCATGAAAAATAAAATTTGATGGATAAATTGATAACTACCTGATGATTTCAATTATATCTTATATTTATATTTTTTCATGATGTTTTCTTATGATTGATGTCTCTTAACTGTTTATTCTCACACCGAATCCTATTATCATAATTTAAATCTTTTTTATGGCATTTAATTTTCCAGCAATTGCAGATTTATGATCCCAATAATCTGCATAAGCTGAGTGGATTATCATACGAATGCAAATATTACACTTAGATTACCTTGAATAGGTATAGATTCCTTAAGTAAAAATGAAATGAACTGAGCCGGATGTATCTTATTTTTTTAAACAGCCTCCAAGAAAGAAATAAAGAACGGTATGGATAATTTCTAAGCATCATGTTGAAGTTAGCAGTACTTTTAAATGTCTGTCGTTTGGTTCATTGATACACTTAAATGTCTAATTAACAACAAAGTGTTTCCTCAACATACATTTCATGGTAGCCTATATATTTCTAGCAATATGGGGATTATTTATGAGTTGGTATAAAAAAAGTAATCACTTTTTAAAAATTGATTTTATGTAGAATACAACACACACACACACTAATGACAAAATATAAAAAAGGCAAAATAAGTTTTTGTAAATAATATATTACTGTCAAAGAGATCGCGAACTACAGAACTGTGTCTTCGACATCTCCATGATTCAAGCCCTGACTAACCCAAGACAGTCTGATATGAACAAAGTATTTATCTATTTTCATTATTTTCGTTTTGATTTTAATCGAACATTTTTTTTTCATTATATAAACGTATATAATTTAAATATTTCATTATAATAATTCATACTATGAATTCTATAAATACTAGTTTGTCTTTTTTGTTTATTTCATCCTTCAAACATAATTATTATATTTCTTTTATTTTGATTATTATTTTAAAAATTATTCCATCTACTTTTTTTTCGTACCCTTCATTAAAATAAATTATTACATCATACATATATAGTACATGAAATGGATTATATATGCTTTTACTGAGTCTGTCATTCGCGAAACCTCCTTCTGGAATTCTCTCTCAATCTTTATATACCAATCCTTCTCCATTCTTTCTTTTAAACACCTATTCCTTTACCTAATTCGTTATCAAACCTCATCGAGGTGAAAAGACTTTTACATTATTATTTTTTAATTCATTTATTTATAGACATTTTACAACTGCATTTACATAAAAAAAACCTATTGAATTAGATGCTAGATTATATTTTTATAATACAGATAAGTGGAGAAATTACCCATTAATTGCACTCTTGAGGCCATCTTCTTTTCAGGCACCTCGGGAGATTATCAGGAATGGAAGATGAAGAAAGGATATAAACTAGTGGGTTTGGGTGGTTAAGGAGTCAAAGCATGGTAGGATTGATATCTGGTTCGCGCTTGATCGGTTACATTTGGAACATTAAGATCTTTATGGATGATTTTATTTGTGACAAAGTAAGGAGCATTTACTTTCATCCATTACTTACATCCCTTTTTTTTTTTTTTTTTTTTTCCCTCTGACCTCCTTTATTGAAAATATATAGATAACAATATTTACATGTGTATATAAATATATATATAATGGTGCTTTTCCTTTGCCATATGGCATTATATCAGCCGTTTTTCAATTTCAGGCACTTTTTAAATTTTGCTCGATTAAACTATCTTAAAGTCTCCTCTTCCCGTTTTAAGCTAATATTTCAAAAGTTATATAGGGCCGTCGCTCGGGGGTTTACCGGGGCGGGTCCGGTGGGGAAGGATTGGCTTTTTTTTTAGTGTTATGATCTCCTCTTGTGAGATTGTGACATGTTGTACATCGACCAACCTGGTTAACACGTTTTTTTTAGGTCAGACTTAATCTCATCTACTTAACTTAACGTTCCAAAGTATAACTGAGGTATCTTTTCGTTTACCTGATAAAACTATTACCTGATATCCATATATTTATTATGTTGTAATAATTAAATTATAACATAGTAAATACATAATACGAGGCTAAACACCCATATTATCACTTGTTAAAAGCAAATCAAATGTTTATAAAATCAATGTAAGGCCAACAATGCCGATCTGATAATACAAAAATATAAAGAAGCAGTGATTGCGAAATTTACTGAAAAAAATAAAATAAAATAACGACTATTTCGAAACCTAATAGTAAGTTTCCTCCAACTTTAACTGGTAACTTTCAGAAACTTGCTTAATATTTTTCAGATAAATTCGAGTAATTACAGTATAGTTAGGAATAGTGTAAAGACAATTTAACACATCCTATCAACGACTTCTAAAGAACAAACCACTTGTTAACTGCCCATCGTTAGGAAGGAAAACCACGACCTGCACTCCGAATTTATGTTATAATGGTATGCTTTCCCGCCATGGGCAGTTCTGCTATGACCTTTTATGACTGCAGCTGTAAATTGCAAACCGCACATTCGTGGCCCTTCCTACTTTATTGGTTTATCATTTGTTACTTTTTGTGTCCGTTCGTTTCCCTTGGTATGACTAACAAAGGCAATAATATATCTATAAATTTAGTTTTAACTTCTAAACGGGAATATTCATTGGTACTGCCAAAATTTACAAATACCTACGATTGTTATTATATTCAAAATTTTATTTTTAAAAAATGTAAGCCTTTATTTAGTAATTAAAATAAACATACAACGCACTGATTTTCGTTTCTTAATCCTAATTAGCAATGAACTTTGGCCCTACAGTAGGAAGACCCCTATAGAAAAGGTCAAGGGGTGAGAGATGATCTCGAAGGGGACCAACCACAATCCCTAACTGTCAACGATAAGGTCAGGAGTCAAGTAGCAAGTACTCGGAGGTTCTATTAGTGGAAAACACGGCAGCGACGGATAATAAAAACATTTATTCCTACTGCCATAAATATTTATAAATGGTTTTCCGAGAGACGATGGGCACCCTTTTGTTTATCCATGGAAATGAAATGAAAACAAAAAATCCATTTTCATTCAGTTCGGTTGACGTTTGATTCATTTTTTGATAGAAAAAAAAATGTTAAAGAAATTTCTTTCTTGATCCAGATTAGAGGGTTAATTTTAGCGACTAAATTAGGGGAAAATTCAGTTACGTATTGTGTGATTACAGAGTTGATGTTATCGCGTCCAGGAGTTTTTTTTATTATTTAGTTAGGTTTTCGAAACAATGTAAGATTTTAGACCATTTATTTGGGTCATCGTCGTTTAAGTAAGGATGTGTTTTAGATCTTACCTGAATTTCAGCGTGTTTTTTAGTATCAATAGAGATGTTATTTTGATGAAACAAGTAATCCATAATTTGCAAAACAGATAGTTGAAAGTCCGTCGTGTATCGGTTGTTATCCATATAAATATATATATAATTCTTCGAATAGAATTAGATCGAAAACTGCAATTATTTGAAGAAAAGTGACGAATTCGACAGACCGTTCGACTCAATTTCATATAAAAAGATGTTTAAAAGTGTATTATTATTTCATAATTTAACATTAACGCATAAATTCACAAAAACATTGATATACATATGATATGGGTAGTTACAACATCCGGAATGGGCCGTTGACTTTTTTCATTGAGTGGTGGTCCAACGAAATGAAAAACTTGATCCCCAACCATGTTAGGCTGTATAGGACTCCAATGGTAGCCTCGCCGAAAAAAAAAAATCATGGAATATCTAAGTTATATAAATCCATGACTCTCCCTTAGGGATACCTCAGAAGAGAAAGAGAGAAACAAAAAAAAATCCAAAGATAAATTGTCTACACTGATCGTTGACTGGCGAAATATTTATAACTATTTCGGAGATTCAATGCTATATTTTATAATATTTCATTAATATCATAATAAATTATTTAATTTTCCTTAAATACAAATAAGCTCTAATGGATTTTCATCCACCTAAGATAAGATCAAAAACTAAAAATGATATGTTTATAAAAAAGGGGAAAAAAGTAGTTTGTTAATCCTTAATTCTCATCTTTGCCTCAAGTAAAATGATTTATGGCTCTCGGATATAAAAGTAATATAATGATTTATCTATAAAACTTTAACAGACCGTAATAAATTTTAAAATATCCCAATATTAATCAAAATTTCTAAGTCTGCTCAGAATTTTTTTTTTTTTAAGGGAATAACGATACCGAAACATTATTTGAGTCTGTTTTTTTTTTTTAAATCAATTTAAATAATAAATCATTAAGTGATAATTTGGAGTTTTTATTAATAAAAATATTTTTTTATGTAAAAAAAACATTTGATGTATAAATCAAGCTAGACGGCGAAGTCCACCCTAAGTTCATTTCTTCTCCAATCTAAACAAGTTTTATCAGTTGAAAACGGAACAGTGAACCCAAGAAGGCTCCAATATCACAGGGTTGCAACGCCGGTAAGCATTTAGTTATATTTTAAAACTATCAAACTATTATATCAGGGCACCGTCGGTCTTTTAATATAATACTAATAAATAAATGAATATATATTATATAATCACTGTATATAAAAATAAAAAGACTGTGAAGTAAGAAATAGCGACCTTCCAACCCATAATTGAATTCGAATTAGCTAATCATAGATGACTATTGCATAACACAAGAGATACTTAATAATTTCCAAGAATGAACTTAATCAAAATAAAAAAAAGAATATAAATGTTGATCTTATACATTAAAAAAAAGAATCATTTAAAAATAATAAAGGCAATAAATAACTTTGCGGGTTGGAACTAGGCATTTAACAAACGGTCGAACATAAGATAAAAAAAAAAAAAGGACCCAAGATAAAGCCGGGCCGGAGACACCAACAAGTTGTCCCATAAATACTTCTAAACTCTACTAGATATAATGTATTGGATATTGGCCAGAACATAACCACACTTCCTTCTTCGTGCAGCCGCTAGCGAACACAACACGGCTCTCTATTTGGAGATCATCCGTGAGCCCTTTGCTAATCAGACCACTATAATAAACTGTACACGAAACATGGGCCAACTTAGAGCAAGGTGCAATGACCACCACGAGGATATCCGCCTCATTGGAAATATAATTAGTTATGTCATCGTCATTAATAAGCTATCTAGTGGAGGTACCGGGAACTTAAGGATATGGGTCCCTCCAGGTTATAAATGGGTCTTTTCAAATTATTTT
>NW_027109727.1:525277-526038 GCF_000696795.3 Halyomorpha halys
TATCGTACTTTCCAGTTCATTCCTTTTAATTTGACAGTTATATCCAGTCGTTTCCCAGGTTTGTTCGACTTGATTCGTTTTAATTCATCGATCAAGTGGGATATAGATGGATCACGGGGCGCAAGGCTGAAGTATGAGGATGGAACTGAACTGATATGATCAAAATACAGCTTCAAAGAGCAGAATACAAAAAAAAAATTGGTCATGTTATATAATGTTATAATCTAATTATTTAATAAATGTAGAAATATTTAAACATTCCTTCTACCTATCGAATTATAACGGTTCTTATTTCAATTACTCTTCTCCTTTTAATCCCCTTTCTCATTGTTTTTACCGCTTTTCCCAGTCCGTTGCGGTTCGGCCGCTCAATCCCTCTCAAAATGGCCTTTGACGAATCCCTCAAACAATAGGGACGTAGAAATAGCTAAAGATGAAAGAAGGGTGCGGATGAAATACCGACTCAAACCACAAGACAACAACCAGCAACCATTGTTGTCTATAAAAGGGAACAGGATCATTTCCGAGATAAAGTCTTTCTCCTCAACCTCAATTTATTCTGAAACTAAAACTTCCGAAATTATTTTGTTCTAGTAGATGTCGTAAAGCCAATCTTATAACACAAGGTATAGTCGTATTCCTTTCTTCAAAGAACTTCGTAGAAATGTTAAAGTTATTTCCTAGTTGGAGAAGAATCGTTCGAGCATCCGACGACAAATTAAAAATTACTTTTTTAAACATGACACGATTCCTTTTTTTGT
>NW_027109727.1:526698-533387 GCF_000696795.3 Halyomorpha halys
GTTAAAGTTATTTCCTAGTTGGAGAAGAATCGTTCGAGCATCCGACGACAAATTAAAAATTACTTTTTTAAACATGACACGATTCCTTTTTTTGTAGAAAATGTAGCATGATACTTTTAATGTTATAATACATACTAACTCTACTACAGGTAAAATCCTAACCTTTGTTTATGCCGAAATATTTTTTTTAGGATGAACTAAATTCTAGAAACTATTGCTCATAACCAATAAAATATTAAAGGATTTTAGGTAAATCTCTAAAACGTTGACAATTCGGTTGATTTACATGGCGACATTAAAGGAAAGTCCCGCCCTTTCATCAAAACAAGCTTTTTAAGTAAAATGCGTAATACATTGATTGATTGTCGCATTTATGCGTAGTCGGGTAATACGTACTTATTTTTATACATGTATATTGCTGCTTTTATTTTAACATTACATGGAAAATGTCTGCCTAACAAACGTACAAACAGAAACAATGAAGGATAATATTTCAAAGAAGATGGAAAATGTCAGAGACTATAATATTCCGAACTGGTAGAGCTATTTACCAAGAGAAAACAACGAAGGATGAAATCCGAGAAGGCAGTTACGGCCACTTTTTTCTTCTTCCACATCTTATTTGATACGAATTTTCTAGAGTAAACTTCCTTTTTATCATATTTCTTCTTCTTGCCGAATTAATAATACTAATGAAAAAAGTTAACAGAGATAATGTAATTCAGGATTTTTTTTAGCTTCGTTTTGTTGGGTCGCAATAACACAGCCTTAATTTTTTTTTTGTGTGTATATTGACTACTACTCCAGATAATTTAATAACAGGATGTTATTTCGGTCGAAACTTATTAAGGGTTACTGGTTAAAGATTTTGAGACAGAGCTAGTTGCTTATCCATTAATATTGATAAGCAACCTTTTTTTTTGTTTTTTAAAAATTTATTTATTGATATTTACAATTGTGTTAAAAATATACACAAGTAAATTTCATGCTATTTATACAATGGCATGATACAGAAATGTAGAGAATCTAATCATTGATAGAACACCAATAACACTTCCAGAGATCAGGTAGGAGGCAATGAAGGAGAAGCCAGGTTAGAAACAAATGAGTGAGGGTGGTTAGGAAGTTTATCATCTGGTTCTGGTTGAGATCCTGATGGATGGCTTGGTTTGTGACAAAGGAAGGACCATTAAGGATTTTACGAAGGATTCTGGATTCTAAGGATTGGATACAGGAAGAATTCGATGGTTTAATCCAACCTTATTATAGTCTTACAAATGAGTCTTTTGTAATTAGTTGACTTGCCTTTAATCTCAAAGAATGCCTCACCCAATCTAAAGAATACAACTTTCCATTTGTCTGGACCAGAACAAACAGCAAGAAAGGGTTATGAATGGAACAGATTTAATTTTACTTTGGAAGAGCAAAATTTTGCATATACTAACGTTTTTGATTGAAAGATTTTTCTTTTGTCAAAATCATTAATTTTACTTTTGAATAATACACATTCATATTTAGAGATTATTTTCATCTATTACTTACTCTACGACTGAATACGTACATTTTGGAAAGTAAATAATAATAAATTACTAAAATCTATTATTTAGAATAAATGTTTAGGACTTTTTTTTTACTAAACAAATTTTTTATAACAAATCTTATATTTTGGGACGTTAATCCATTGTTTTATTTGCTAAGGATTAATTATTTTGAGTGGTGATCTGTCAATTCTTCTTTACAAACGCTATCCAAAAATTATTTTATTTTAAACTGAAGAAATTGTTCATTATGATCTAAAAATAATAATTTGTAATTCTTCTTGGATTATTTAGCTTTAATCACAGAAAAATGTTGCATTGTTAACATGTTTATTGGATAAATATTCATTAAAATGTATACAGATTCATAGTAGTATATTAAATCGGATCAAATTTTAATTTTGATTAAAATTTTAAATCAGCTTTTATCATTAATTTATCACCCTCAGAGCATTATTAGAGGATATTATATATTCATTTATTTTGTCATACTTAATTATAATTAATTAATTTCGTGATAAAGTTAAAAATTTTAATTTAATTTTACATAACTTAAACAAGTAATGCGATGTTTTTACCCTGGTATTTTTACTATGATGATAAGCAAATTTTTTTGTCAAAAAAATTATTTTAGTCTCAACTATATATACTGAAGAAGTGGGGAGGGTGGGGGATTAACTTTATCAGCAATTAGACCTGTTGTTATGGAATTTATTCATTCAAGAAAAATTGGAATTTCTACGTTCTAATTAAATAACAATTAAATTAGAATATCGATGCCTAAACAAGGGAAATCCGACTTAATAACGCTTAAAAAGTAGGCCAGAAAAATCACTTTTATACTCAAAGCATGAATGGAGGAGTTTTAAAAAAACCTGACCCACCTAGACAATAAAAATTCACTACGGGGCCCACACCATACATCAAGGAGCCACAGTCAATGTTAGTTCGCCCTTGACCTCCAGAAGAACTGAATGGTCCTGTTACCAGCTGGCTACGACCTCACCCTTTGACCTGTCTATATCTATATCTGTATCTCACCTCGTCACTAATATCGTGAATAGTTATTTACACCAATCCATAAAGTTATTATCAATTCAACTTACTCATTTTTAATACAAATAGGAAATTGAAGTAGGTAATAAGAGGATGAAAAATAAATTTCTGATACAAATTTTCCCCCACAATTTATGAAATACTAATATTAAAAAAACTTAATTGTATTTTTTCGAATATAATGATTCCAAAAAAAAAAAAAAAAAGCACCGAAAAACGGGATATATTGAAAATATTAAAATCTACAATATGATGCAGGCGCAAATGTGTATTTATTTTATTTTTACTTAAATTAAATTTTTTTCGTGTTGTATAAAACTTATTTTGTTATTATTTAATCAGTTTTATTTTATTATATTTCTAATATCGATTTATATATTTTTATATATGTATCTATTTGTAATTTTTTATTTAAGGATTGCAATTGTTTCAATCATTTATAAATTTTTTTCATATATGGTATGAATGAATACAAAGAACGCTAATACTCATTGCCCCCAATTTTAGCAGATTATATTATTATATATCTTCAATAAAAATCATAAAGAATGTAACAGTAGTAACTATAGTTAAAGTGATCTATAAATTCTGGTTAAGATTTATTCAAAATTAGTTATTTAGAATTAATCTTTCATATAAGTCACCAAATCAGAATTATTAGAATCTTTAAATCCTTTAAATATTACTTTAAATCCTTTAAATATTACTTGCCGATCCATTCTAAAGTTCAAATTTTAGAAATATATTTGATTGTCTAAGTGTGAATGGTTATCGTTCGCAAAGCATGCCATGGAAGTTTCCTTTCTGAGAATGCGAATGCTTAAACGTCTCATATGCATCAAACATAAAAGTAACAGCCGAACAAACGTATCATTAGCAGGTTTAATCTGTTATCTTGCTGTTAACCTTGACAGCTAACAGAAGGGTAGACAGTTTAATATGTTGGTTAGCATTTTACCATTTTTGGCCCAGGTGCTAACTTAAGCCACTAACCTACCATCATTAGAAACATGGATACCATTATTCAATTTTAATCTGAGATATTGGGTGCGTACATAATAAAATGTTTAAAGATGTTTAGAGGTTTAATAATAAGAAAAACACAATAACCATTTAGCTTGGCGATCCTCTAAATTAAATCCCAATATAAGTGCGTACACAGAATCAAAATTACAGGGAGGGGAGGGGGTTGGCAAGCAATAGCCGTTCTAGTTGTGACATTTAGTATGAAAAAGACAAAAGAAACCAAAATGTTAAGAACATTATAGCAATGCTTAATTAGTTACTTAAATTTTTTGCTTGAAAAAAAGTTATTAATTTGTTTTTCTTTTGGGGGAGGGCAGCTACCCCTTCTGCCATCTGCTGGATACGCCCATGAGCCGAGATGTCCTTTTGAGACCACCAAAATCTTAATCCAAATATTAGACCTAACACAATCCTCCCATTTACGTCTCGGTCAACTCCTAGAACATTAACAATTTGGAGGAGCGCAGATTATTTCTTGAATGATCCGTTCTTAGTCGAGGTCTAGAACTTCATACACCTATTTCTACAGCCAAGAATTATATCTTTTTTTTTTTACGATAACAAAATATAATTCATAATGTTTTTTGTTTTTTAATTTACAAGAAGTTCCTATTTTTCATATAAAAGTTGGTTTTATTTTAATTATTTTTTTTTTAATATATTTTTTGTCATATTAAAAACAAACATTATTGGATGTCTAATATTTATTTAAACATTGAAGTTATAAAACCATTATTTCCTCTTTTTTTTTTGTTGATTATTAGTACCTCATTTTATTTATTTTTTTCTAGTTTATTATTTTACAGTGGTTTATAATGTCATAATTTTTATTCTATTAAATTTTGAATTTTATTCTAAGACACTCAAGCTTATTTTTAATGTTTGTTATACTATTCTAAAGGGATAAGTTCCAGAATAAATAAATAATATTATTATGAAATTTAAATAGCAACTTTTTACCAAATAAAAGTAACTATCTGATAGCAACTTCATCAGAACAGGACCTCTGCAGTAGTCTAAAGTAATAAAATAGCTGACGAAATATCTAACACCCCATGACAATGATATTCATAATTATTTAAAGTGAGATAAATTAATAATATTTCAAACGCTTTTGATTTTTTTCCCTATAAAAAATATTAATGTACACACATGTCTTTTGAATATTTAACACCTAAAATAAACGCATTTTCAAGGAAAATAGATAGGACAGAAAGCCATAAATAATCGAATTTACCCCTTAAATATTATCCAGACATCACAGATATAGATATGGATATAGATAAACAACAGATTCAGAAATAGATATCAATAATAGGTAGCCTAGAAGAGGAGAGCAAACGTACTTGTTGAGCTCCGCCCAGTCTCCTATCGACCGCTGAGCCACGCCTTCCTCTGTCCACGTTCGGCTTCCTCTTTCCCATTTCCGGATTCATATACTTCACTCCAGCCTCCGGCAGGCCTACCAACTTCCACGTCACATCGACAGGCTTGATTAATTCGACTCGAGAAGGCCATTTACCTCCGTCCGACGAAGAAGGCATCAACCACTTCAGGAATTCTATTTTGGGCTTCAGGAGAATACTCTTCCAATTCTTTTAAAATTAATGAACTCTAAAGGCGCCGAGAAGCTCTTGACATTAATTTTCTGTTTCAACTAAAGAGGTTTCCAGGCAACAAGACCACGGAATGAAGATCGATAATACTTAAATATTGGGACTTAACTTCAAATGTGATTATTTCAATAAAAATTCCTATCATTACTATAATAAAATGGTATTTGAAAAAAAAATAAAATATGAAATACTCCGCTTCTGTTATCACTATACAATCATCAGCTTTGAATAAGGGTGTCACATAATCAAATATGACAAACCACCGAAGGCTTCATCTTTCAATTTTATTCAATTTCAAGATGGCTAAGAAATTATTCTTAATGATCTTAGCATCTTCTTAATAAGCATATTTCGCCTTAAGTAGGACTGGTATTTCATTCATTTTCCGGGACCGCCGAAAAATAAATATTATTTTCCGGGACTGCCGAAAAATAAATATTAACTGCCCCATGTGGGAATCGAACCCACAATTCCGAACCCTGCGCTCTGCAACCTACGCCCCAACTCGCACGGCCGTCGCGTCCCTGCCCCATGTAGTAACTAACTAATCATTATTCCCTTAGATCATCTTATACATAAAATACTAACTAGATTCAAACGTTGTTCTCAATTGACAACCGCTTGAAAAAAAACATTCTCATTGAACTTTTAACATAGATATACAATTAAATTATAGAGTGCAGTTTCTACACACTTATGTTTATTTCGAATATCCATTAATACATTTAAAAATATTCATCCATGTATTAACTATGGTCCTGTCCAAGAAGTATGAATACGACTCTATGATATATATATATATATATATAATTTTGGCAATCCGTTACACATTAAAGTAGAATCCTGCTTAACTACTCTCCAGATTAACAGCTAGTAAAAAGAAATAACTGAATTTTTTAGCCTTTTAAGTAATAGTTAAAGGTGGTTAGTAAACTTTTTATAAAATTATTTAAGTTCAATAAATATAATTCATCATATATTAGTATAAATACTATCAACATATTAAGAACTGTTTGGTATTTTATTTTTTACCTAATAAATGATTTAAATAGACAACAAGAATTTTTCTTTTGGTAGATTCAACTGTATTTCGAAGTTATCTTTATTACTTATAGTGAAAAGACAAATATCTATCTATACATCGCCCCTTCGCAAAAAAATAAGAAATACCAAAAAATCTCATTTGTTTATTATTCGTAACTTGAGATTAAATCAACATAAACATTTAAAGATTTCTATTTTTTAAAATGTCGACTATTAATTCAATTATTTCCAAATAACTTGAAGAGAGCAAGCAATAACTGATTTCATATGATTTAACACTCAGCACAAATTTTACTTGGTTAGAACTTACTCCCAACATATTGTTCAAGAATATGAAACAGAATTAGTTAAGAGTCCATTTTTTATTTAATAACATATATTATAAAAAAAAAATAAATATAATTATTAA
>NW_027109727.1:534181-543000 GCF_000696795.3 Halyomorpha halys
CATTGATTTTGAACACACAGAAATATTATTCGACGATTAGATAATGGGTTTTTAATATAAAAACAAATTACATCTAAAAAAAAAACAATCATACAAATGGAAACAGAAGGGATGAACAGACATGAACACAAATTATAAAGTATAATTAATAAATTAAGTACTAATTTTATTTTGAATGCCTGAACTCAATTGAATAAAAAATTCACTGAAAGTAGAGTAGATTTCCTATTTTTCTTTCTTGTATTGTGTCCAATCACATTCCGCATCGGTAAAGATCAATGGAAGACGGAACCTCTGAAGAAATCCTAGGCGATCTAGGGGGAAACTGACCTGGTTTCTAAATTGGAAGGAACTACCCTGTTCGTACCGGACAAAAGGGTTGGTACCGGACAAATGAATCAGAAGCAATAGATATAAAGTGGATAGAGACACTGATGGTACCGTAGTTTATTTCTTTATCACATCTAAATTAACATTTAAATAAGATTCTACGTACAACAAGACTGAACCAATTCAACTCGTACATAACTACCATACCTTGGTACAAATGGTGCATTTGATACCATAATTCCGTAGTTTAGACTTTTATCATCTCTAAATTGACATTTATATAAGAATCTATGTACAAGACTGAACCAATTCAACTCGTACATAACTACCATACCTTGGTACATATTATCCATTTGATACCACAATTCCGTAGTTTACACCTTTATCATCTCTAAATTGACATTTAAATAAGATTCTATGTACAACAAGACTGAACCAATCCAATCCACACATAACTATCCTTATATAAAAAGTAAAGTCTATTAACTTTCATAGCAGTGTTTATAAAACACCAAACCATTGAACTATATTAATATTACTATATTAAAGATAATATCCCGACACAGAAATGACAATGTTGTATACATATAAATGCGCTAAATAAAATAATAAAAACGTAATTACCCTAAATCAAAAGCGAGAAATGGTCGCCGAAAGTAAATATTTATGTTTGAGTTTAAATTCGTTGATTTTAAGAAATAAATCATGTTTGAAGAGAGGGATCATCTATAGAGGGATTTACAAAGAGAGAAAGTTAACAATAAATAAAGAAATTGAAGGAACAAAAAAGGATATACTAAAGAAAAACCAATGATTTGAAGGTGGAAGGTTAAACTTATTACATTTTAAGGTAAGCTGGTAACTTAGTTTCGGACACATAAATAATGTATATATAATTTCCACATAATACTAAGATTTAAAGAAATATTTAGACTGTTCGAATGTTTGGTAGTAATACTAATAATAATAATTCAATATCATAATATATCTAATATAATATATATAATATAATAAACAACAATAATAATAATTAATTTAATTTAAATCTGTACCGCTACAACCCATGAAGGATCAGGGGCTCAGTACTTTGTAAAGAAGTACTGTTACCAGCCCAAATGTTGTGCAAGGAGGTGTTTTGGTCAGAATCACGATCGACCGCCACATTTTTACCCAATTTAAGAGGCCGGGAGGACCTCCAGGAGGGCTCCAGAACCCACAGGAGTTGACTCACAGCTACAGGGTAACAGAAAACAATTTTCTGCCCCACCGAATAATAATAAAATAATAATAATACAAGATATTACTAATGCGTAATTGGCACCTGTGACTCTCCGCATACAGTGGACATCACTTATACCCCTTAAAATACCTTTGGGTAACAGAAGGAAGCATTTCTCTCATTCACATTATATTGTACTCAATTATTATTTGTATTTCCACAAGAAAGTACGAAAAAAAAAAAAAAAAAGAAAGAAAAAACATAGTAATAATCTCTCAAAATCTGTATAAAGACAACAAAATAAACTTTTCTGGTTCTGCAGATAAATTAACTATTGCAGATAAAATTGCGTTAGGAAAAATGTTAATTTAGATCTATAAAAGGAAACCAACACCTGGATATCCTTGCAGAGATCCTTGAGCCACATGCTCATCCGCTTCTAGAGGTACAAGACATCTCGCTAAGAGAGTGGGTATTAATATTCAACGTTTATTTCGAAATATTATATGAACTAAGTGGATAAGTAAAGGAAATGTTAAAAGTAACCATGTGAAATTGACATATGAAAAAAAATATATATTGGATATAATTTTTTTTTAACTTCTAGAATATTCTCAAAAGAATTTTTTTTTTTTTTTTTGACAGAGAAGAAATTGAATTAGTATAAAATCGCTAATCTCACCAGTGTCATTAGAAAATATAAAGATAGAAAATTTCTCCTAAAATATCAACTAGCTAATTTTTAAATTTGATATTTAATACACTGAATTATTTTATGTTTAAGTTTTAACATTTAAGATCAAGAAATATTCAATGAATAAATATATAGATACATATTATATTATAATTTACGATATTTAAAAAGGAACTATCAATAATAATAAAATTCAATATAATTGAGTAATTCTCAAACAAATTACTGATAATGCTCTTTAACGATACTAAAAGAAAAAGTTTAAGTTATAAAAAAAAAAAAACACTATACTTAATAAAAAAAAATAATTTAACATATAAATAGGAATAGGAAAAAAAAAACAAGGAACATTTCAGTTAAAATTGATATTCTGTACTGTTATGTATTGAGAGTACTGGGCTAAGAAGAAATTTTATTTATTTATTGATATTTACAACTGTATAAAAAATACAACAAGTAAATTTGATCATAATGACATAATGATAATAACTAGAAATAAATAGAGAAACTACCCAGTAGTAGAACTCTAAAAACTACAAGAAATTAGATTTAATAAAATAGATACTTCAAAGATTGTTATTATTTTTTTCTTACCTCCTGGAGCAAAGAAGAAGGCATTTACAAATATATATATATATATACATATATACATATACCGGCTATTTCATTTTCTTGTTTTGCCGGGATGGCATTATAAGAATGGTTGCCGGGTCCGCTGAAGCCAGTGTCAATAATGATGGCATATGTTTGCCTGGATGCTCACTAGGAATAGGGAAGGGCTATTCCTGCTGGGGGTGTTGAATCAAGGATTGTTAATAGCAGTTTCCGACTCATAAATATGCAGGTAGAAGTGGTTCTGTGAGGATATCTGGTCAACCTTTTAGGGCAGCCTAGGTCAGATAAATTTGTCCTCTTTAAACATCATATGTTAAACGACTAATTCTCAGTGCTTTTAAAGCTGATCCATAAAGTAAGACACATGAAAGGAATGCAAGCCAACTCAATTTTTCCATATAAAAGTCATAGTCTAAGCCCTAAAATACGAAAAGCCAAAGCAATGAATGGAAAGAAAGTAGAGATGGGAAGGAGAATTTTTGCAATGAGGAAATGAAACGGGATCATCCTGGGGAAACAGATGGAGGAGTGAGAAATAACCCAAGGCCCAGCCTGCATTCAAACCAGATAGGTTCTTAACTGTAATTCTAAATGGCTAAACATATTTAATTCTAGTGGTCTGATAATTAACTAAGTAGAAACCAGTATAGTAAATTAAATCCCATATATAGATCAAAATGAATTCATAATCAATATTTTTTGTCCATAAGCTCTCTTTCATAAATTCAATTCATTTTTTAGATAACTTTAAATAAAACCTAGAACCTATCCCAACTTGATTTTATAGTTTAAATACCCTACATTCCACCTGATTAACATTAAGTAATCATTAATTATACAGAATTATATTTAACTATGGTATGCAAGAGGGAATATCTACTTCTTGGTTTAAATAGATAGGTAATACATTTCTATGAACTGTAGGTCGGATGACATAAGGAACCGATAAAATTATATAGAAATAGAAATACACAAACATATATTAAATGCTGTTTCTGGAATACCCATTCACTTTTGAACCGCGGTTCGGTACAAACAAAGCAGAATTTATCAGCTTCAGGTGTATCAGTAATGACGACTCGTTTAGTTATAAAGCATCTTCGTACTGATTAAATATCAAATACAATAGAACATATGAAAATTCTAATAAAAGAAATTACTCACAAACACAACAGGAAATGGGGGAAACTTGAAACAATGACGTCTAAATGAAAAGATAAGAAACTTTTGAAAACTCCTTTAGAGGAAAGGTATAAGAGCGCAAAACTTAGATAAAACGATTCCTCTTACGATAGAGGGTAAACTTCAAGGAAAACTATTGTAAACTTCCTCTGGATAATATTGTTAAAAAACATTCCTTAAAACGACATTCAGAACGTGAAGCAAAGTAGATGCTGGCGGTGAACACATTAGGAGGAGACCAGCTGACACTGCTGTGGAATTAATTAACAGTAACTATATACCAGCAGCTCGTCATACCCATCAGCCCCTGAGTCAATGGGAACTATGACAGCATTGAAACAAGAAGTAATTAGTATGTACACTAGTTCTACTAAGGGTAATATGATGATCGATGCGTCTTACCAAGGATGAAAAAGGACGAATCACCTTGAAGAAAGTAATACCTCAAAGACATTTCAGAATAGAGATATGAAGAAGCAAAACAAATTTAAATTCTGCATTTTATGTTAATTAATTATTCTACCAGCAAATTAAGTTATTAAAGAATTTGTATAACCTCATCTTTCTTGTAAGTTTGAATTTATGAGTAAGTATTGGAATGTACTAATAACAATTTTATTTCATAAAGATAACATACGAGCCGAAAAGTATATCGTTTTGTTTGTTGATCAGTATAGGTGAAATATTTTGCCTTAAAATTAAAAAAAAAAAGTTTAAAACATTTCAACATTTGTAGTATACAAGTTAAACTGTATAAGATTGATATATTACTCACGCAACCTGTGTTATGAATGTTAGGTGTGTCAAAGTCGAATAACTCAATTATGTTATGTTATATCAACTCGATTATGTCAAATGTTGCCGAAAGAATACTGGAATTAAACTCGGTCTGGCTTGTGCTAAAATTTCTAATAATTTCGGGAACGAAGTCAAACCCTCAGAAAAGGTTAAGTATGAGTCTTTCATCTCACTGACTATTGCTTTTGTTCATCGCGTCACAGAAGTGTCAGATGTGATCAGTGTAATTACATTTTGTAATAATTGAATTGAAATCGATCAAGTAAAAGTTCTTATTACTCTTGGATACTTCGTTACTAAATTCGTGGTAGCCTACAATAAAACCTCTCTTACTTATAGACATACATTGCCTTAAAAGTTTTATATATAAATACTTGACCGTATAACTTTAAATATAAGAAGATGGTCAGGGTTGCGGTCAAAAAGAACAAATAGTTTTTAATTATTTAATGTCTGACGTTTTTAAAGTTGTTGTAAAGTAAAAGTTTTATTTTTGTGATTTTTTTTAAATCACTACAAATTACATGTGGAATTACACCATACGGAAAGTGCTGTTATCAAAATTATTATTCACAGAAACAATGTGAGGAGGTTAAGACTTAATAATTAGTATTGAAACTGCTTTAAGGTTTATTAATTGTTAATAATATAAAATTCATTTATATGACAGAACAAGCGTAAATATGGGTCTCCATTTGTAACTATTTAGTCCGTTCAAGTATTGTAGTTTCATTCTACTTTAAGCTATTTTACTAAAAATTTCTTTTGTTCTAATAACAAAATTACAAATGTAATATGCAATTTAAATTTCAAACGTACTGCTCCATTTTTTATTTTAAAAAATACTGATTTCAACGTGGTGAAAACTGGGGGCTTATACTCCCAGAAAGCTGAATTTTAAACTTCCACCTTCTTGATTCCAGTGAGTGATTCCCACTCGGTCGGTCACAGGAAGGGTTCGGTAGCACATAATTTATGATAAATTATTGTTAAGACTGCTCTTTTTTTACCCTAATTGATGTTGTTGTATTAGCTAAAAGGTTTTAACGAGTAAATACATTATTAAATTACCTCAATCCTCACACAAGACTGAAAAGACAGGGAACTGCACGTCGATTTCGACTATTACACTTACTAGTCAAACAGTCTAAACTTTCAACACATTACAAAAGACTGATCTAGATGACTGTAATAAGGCCAATCTGGACATACGGAGTTGAGCTTTGAGGCTCCACTAAACCTTCGAATTCCTCTCGAATCCAATCCTTACAGTCCAAAATCCTTATTAAATCCTTAATGCTCCTTACTTTGTCACAAATCAAATCATCCATCAGTACCTCAGTGAAATGGTACATAATATCAAATAGATCTTATCCTTATTTTAGTCTGGCTGGGTTAAAATAATGAAAGTTTAAAAAGTACTTTTGAGTACTTTATTGTATAGTATTTTTTTTTTTTATTTGACAGGAAAAATGGATACAAATAAACTGTGAAAGAATATGATAATTTACTTAAGGATTTTTTTTTTAAACAAATTTTAGGTTATAAGATTCATAATATAGAAGTAAAACTTCGAAAACATAAGATTTTAGAAAATATAATATTTAATATGGAAAATCGTAGTACGTAATTGAAATTTACGAAAAATGTAAAATAAAACATATATTCTAACTGAAGTTTCACTGGCCGAAATACAGTTAGTTTTTCCGTTTCACTGATACTAGTTATAAAATAATTAATTTTTCAATTACACCTAATATATACTTGAGTCTTTCAGATTATAGGATGATTTAGTCCATAAAATCATTCCAGTACCGTTTCAATGACAATTTAGCATTGAATAAATGGCCAAGAGCATAATTTAAATTTTATTTTTATATTTAGGAAACTGCAAGTCGATATCGACTATTGCAGCACTTACTAGACAAACGGTCTAAACTTCCAACACATTACAAAAGACTGATCTACATAACTGTAATAAGCCCAATCTGGACACATGGAGTTGAGCTTTGGGGCTCCACTAAACCTTCGAATTCCTCTCGTATTCAATCCTTACAATCCAAAATCCTCAATGCTCCTTACTTTTTCACAAATAAAATCATACATCAAGACCATAATGTTCCCTATGTAACCGATCTAGCCCGAACCAGATATCACTTCTTCCATTATAAACTCTAACCACTCAAACCCCCTAGTTTCTAACCTTGCACCCTCTTCCATTCCTGACAATCCTCCGAGGCGCCTGAAAAGAAGATGGCCACGAGACCAGCTAATGTAAAATGTCATTAGAGTGCTACCAATGGGTAGTTTAATAAATAAATATTTTTAAAAAAAACCTCAGAATTTAAAGCAATCTAATTATTAAATATTTTCCAACGGTTCCCTTTCAGGCTTAGTGGGTCGTGGATGGTTTAATTTATGGTTTATTGGGCCGCAGACTTCTATGAATTAGAAACCATTCCTGTAAACGGATCAGATATACAAAATATAAAAATAATTCTAAAATCTGATGCAAATTAACCACCTTCGACTATTCAATAACTTCTACTTCTATTTTATTTATTTATTTATTTATATTCGTATAATTAACGTTGTTGAATTGCACATTAACTGTATGCGGTGGCTTTGTGTGATATACAATTGTATATTCAGCCAAATATTTGTTTGTGCATTACTTCAATAAATGCCATTAATATCAAGAATTTTGAGTTTACTGATCATATGATCTCTTATCCGAAATTGGCACGCCAAACTATTCCATATAAACATGGTCCTACTGCCCTACCCACGTCAGTTCTGCATTTATGAAATATATTTTCAGTACTTCGAATGCATGAATTTGTGAAACGTCCACTAGATTGTAATTTTGCTAATTAATAATATTGCTTAATATTTAATTATGCTTGCTTAATATTGCTAATTAAGAAAGTGAAGATTTTTTTTTTAAGCTTACAACAATAATATAATAGAAGTTTTTGCATTATTTTTTAATTGTATTATCTCACTAATTATTTAAATAATTAATAATTGACTCTGGAAGTATTTCTATGAGAGTTATATACTCTCAAGCGGATAGTTACATATTAAAACACAGTTAATTACTTTTTATGTAAATAAAGGACAGCATAATTTAACGAACTATTATTGAGAAGATTTAATTAAGGGGCGTGTAAAAATAAAAACATTTTTCTGTGTTTCTATGAATATTAAAAATGTTAGGATTCCTCCCAATTAGTAAGTAAGGATTTATAATTCAACATGAAACGGGCAGCTGCCTACAGCTGCCGCTTGTCAACAACCCCGAACTGAACCCAGTGGGAAAGTCCGGGTATATCACGTCTCTCAGGCTAATTAACCAATTATTTAAATTAAAATATAGACAATTAAAATAATTGAGAGTAAAGCCAAAATAGGCCACTCCTCAGAAAGATTTATGAAAGTTTACTAAACCATTAAAAACCAACCACGAAAACCGAACTATAGGTAATCGAATCGGGGTTTTTCGATTGCACATAACAGTAACACAAGTACTGTTAATATACAGACCTGATTACATATGGTAGTTTTTTACAATATCTATTAATTTTTCTTATTATATTGAGTTGTACTTTAATCAGTTATATAGATATATAGATGCAGTATATTAAGTACAGGCTAGAAATATTGGTGCCTCCAGTATTAAAGATAGCTCCATTAAAATTTTTTATTTTCATTTTATTCATTTAAAAAATTACATTCAATATGGTCCGACCAGATACCAACATCCCTCGGTCGGTAAAAAAATAATTGAAAAATTATAGGCATAAGTGAAATGTAATTATAAGAATTTTGACTATAAGTGTGTTATGGAAGCTCTACAATTTTTAAGCTAGATAAGTACAATATGAATTGATCCTGAGTGATACAACTAATAATTTAATTAACAAATACTAAAATGAAAATAAAGTAAGCAATAAAAATAAAATAATAATTATTAAAAAA
>NW_027109727.1:543178-549816 GCF_000696795.3 Halyomorpha halys
CAGAAATGGCCATTTTGTGAATCAAAATCAGTAATTGGGAATTACAGAAGTAAGAATATACCCTGTAAAATATTTTTTAAATTAATTTTTAATACTTTTTTAGTTTGTTCTGTGGTTCATTTATTTGTTAGTTCTTCTGGTAAGCGACTGAACAGATATGGTGCCATACAGTCTAAGGTACATTAACAAAATTTATTGTTATAGGATGGATTGATAATTTATGAATGTATATATGCATATATTTATATAAGTGATCTATAAGAATAATGATTATTTTATGTTCTTTTATTTATTTATGTACTTCTTTTAATTTTCATTTGGAATGGAAATTTATATAATTTTTTATTTTGTAATATACTTTGTATCGTGATATAGTTTAAACTGAACTATTTGAATTATCTCAGTTTCTGGTTAACTGTGCATTATTTTTATTCTGTAGGTACATAATACCTAAATAAAATTTATTTTCTATCTTATTACCTTTGTAGTGGAATTAATTAAGTCCTCTATGGAATAACGAGTAATACAAAAGTTATAATAAAACAATGGGTATTTTAAACCTCTATGAAAAGGAAAACTTTTAAAAGAACGAGGAAAGATTTATAAAAGACTTGACTTGATTCTGAACAAGAAAAAAAAAACTTATACAATTACAATGGCTTAATATTTATATAATAACTTATAAGATTAAAATAAATTTAAATGTTTATTTGTTTTCATTCTGGATAAAAAAAAATCATAATCATTCCGAAACATTTAAAGTTTCCCAATATCTTTATAAAAGGTGTGGGAGTTCCGGTGGTCACGTGAGGTGTAATCGAGGCCAGTGTAATTTGTGTAAAAGTATAAAAAATTGGATTTTTTGTTGCGATTACAAAGATTTTTTGTTTTTAAATAATGAACTAAAATTAAAATATTTGTCTTGCCTGTAATGATTAGTGTCTTAAATGAGAGATATAATTTAAAAAAAATGAAATACCGAAGCTAGCCACGAGATGTGGGCTCAATATCGTTACATCAGCGACACGCTTCGTTGTAGCTGCTAATTAAGCGGGGATGAAATTAAGATTCAGCTAGCACATTATCTAAATCTGACAGTTTTCTCGAGCATTAAAACACAAACGAAAAGTAAAAAATTATTATTAAATAAAAAAAATTTTGTTTAACATTTTACCACTACAGCCCATGAAGGAAGTACTGTTACTAGACCAACAGTCGTGAAAGGAGGTTATTTAGTCAAAATCACAATAGACTACCAGCTTTTTTCCCACTCAGTGATACCAACTTTATGAGGCTGGGCGGACCCCAGATATCGCCCAAACCCACAGGGTTCACTCAAGGTTACAGTTAAAGAATAAATAATTACCCGTCACAGTGGAGGCGAACCAGGGTCAGTGCCTTACCACTGAGCAACCCCTTGTCCCCAAAAATTATTACTAGAAACTAAAAATCAGATTTAGTCTACATAATATTCTATAATTGGAGGAGTTTGTCGGGGGGTGCGGTCAGCAAAGAACAACATAAATATACAAAACCATATTTATTTATTTGTTTTATTTGTTTTGTTTATTAATGTTGTTCTTTGCTGACCGCACCCCCTGACAAACTTCTCCAATCATTAATCTACGGTCAACTATCTACACCTCATAATATTCTATAGTCAGTCTTATTTTAGAAGTATATTATGATTTGGTGGCGTACGGTACAGCGAATCGTTACAAGCAGCGCTGGCCCACAAAACGTACAAGAGACGCGTGCCTGATGAACAACAGGTGTGGTTTACCATCGACTGTGACTGTTTCTACAGCTGGCGGTTCGTCCCCCTCCACAAACAGATTCGAATTAACAAATTACAATCCAATAACAATTACAGACCCTTAAAATAAAATTACAATAATGTATTAAATCATAATCATGATAAATCTTTTAGTTTTTAATACCTTTTGTCACGAAGGTGAAAAACGAGGTGGAAAACGAGTTATATTTAAAAAAAAAAATTAATAATCCAATATGATATAAGAATTATTCCAAACAATATTGTTTAGGTTAGAGAGAAATGTGATGTTTAAATAGAATCTTACTATGAAGATTTCAAAAATGTGTAAGGGCGGGTTGCTGATTCAGGAGATTAATTCCTAGACCAGTGATTCAAACCTTCTTCCTTTAGTATGACATACATTTAATTATTAAAAACATTAATGGCATACTAACATAACAATAAGATAGATTAAAAATTTAAAGACCAAATGATGAAATGAAGATTACCACTGAAGGTAGCGGCAATTGATAAAACAATTAAAAACAAATTATTTACTGTCCTGTATTGACTTATTCACTATTTTAGAACTAAATTAGTCAGAGAATGAGATATGGTACTGCAGAATAAAATTTACTCAGAACAAGTGTTGTCTGAAGTTAAACGTTGATTGCCAGTAAGACTAAATATTGTTGTTGAAATTTGGAAATTCAATATCAAAGAGCTTTTTTTTGGAAAGATTGTTCAATGTTAAGTTAACAATTAAACTAACATATAAACTTTTAACTAATATTTTGATTATTCTTAAAGACGACTTTCCGTGCTGACTTACTACTAACAACATAGCAAAGTCCAGCCATCACAAGTACGATCATAAGTTTATCACACAAGAATGATAGAAGTCTAAAAATTGGGTCAAACAATGAACTAAATAAATACCTAAGAGATTTTATGTGGTAATCGAAATCGTAAAACCTCACAAAAAAATAAAAACCGAATCTAGTCCATTGTTGTTTTCATTCTCAGGAAAAAAAACAATCATTCGTTTATAATTCACGATCATGACATGAAGACCTTACAAACAACTTCATAAGTAGAAAAGTTTCTATTATTTCTTTCTTTTTTTTTTTTTTAATTAACAACACGAAAATAAACTGAGGGGCTATGCCTGACCGAGATAAGGAAAGACGTTACAAAATAGATATTTGCTTCAATGTTTTATTACAGCTGAGAAGCATAAACCCTTCAAGTTTCATGACCCAGTTTGTCAAAAGATGAGACAGACAGCCTTGTAAAACTAACTACAATAAACGTGACGCGTTCTTGCTCTCCAGCATTATATATCTGTCATAAATATCAAATAAATTAGCCAAGGCAGGTAATAAATCTAAAGGAAAAAAAATAAATTATTATAAAACGGCAAATGAAAATATCTTTGATTTGTTTAAATCTATACGAATAAATAACATTAAAAAAATAATTTCTTAGCGAACCGATTTAGGAACTACATTTCAGGTTCTTATTTTTTTTAAATATAGTTATAGAAATTTACAACTGTACACTATAATACATTAAGTAAATGTGATATCAGTTATCATGGAGTGATACAGGCGTGCAGAGAACTAACCATTGGTAGCACACTAATGATAATTTTACACTAACAAGTCTCGTGGCTATTTTCTTTTTAGGCGCCTCAGAGGATTGTCGGGAGTAGAAGAGGATGCAAGGTTAGAAACTAGTGGGTAATAGTGGTTAGGGAGTTTAAAATGGAAGGAATATCTGGTTCGGGCTAGATCTGTTGCATAGAAATCATTAAGGTTATGATTTTATTTGTGACAAAGTAAGGAGCATTGAGGATTTTACAAAGGATTGGATACGAGAGGAATTGGAAGGTTTAGTGGAGCCCCAAAGCTCAACTCCGTAGGTCATTTCAAATTTTAAAGATTCGACCATGATAGTCGATCGTAGCATTCCATTCTAATAGCCCTAACGAAACTCTACAAAGTGGGTCGAAACGTTGGTTTACAATAAATAGCTTTTATTTACTATTTGGATACCTTTATTGACCGCCACCCGGACTATCCTCGTACAATAAAAATATAACATTTACATAAAATTTACCTTGTGTTCTTAACCATCCATTCAATGATAAATTTTTATTGCATCAAAATTGAAAGTACTAAGAATGATTTTATGGAGTTAATCATTCTGTTGACTGAAAGGCTTATTTATTATAATTGGTGCTTTATTACTTCGTTGTCCGGCATTATCCATTACCTTCTATGATTTAACTTTTAAAGACGGTATATTTAACGAAAAGTCTTACTGCTGAAATTTTTGATAGGGTGTACCTAGTATGTGTCCCTAAAAGAAAAATAACTCTGATATGATTTCAAAACCGACGCCGTCAAAGTCACCAAATTGGTCTATTCACAAAACTATTTTCAAATGCATTTCGCTAGTTTATAGGAGTAAGTAGTTTTTACAAACATTTCGAATGGAATAATAAATAGAAGTCAACTCATGACTATAAAATTAAAATAAATCCAAATCTAAACCACGAATGCATGATATACCAATGATTTTTGTATATTTTGAACTTATCATTTTGGTTGACTAACAAAAATTTGACTTATACTGCAGTAGAAAATTGACAGTAAGTTATTTTATTTCAGGGCACTAATTATATAACTTTTACCATAAAAATATTTTTTATTCTAAATTTTTAAAATTTTAAAACTAGCAAAGGCTTTTTCATCAATTATAGAAAATCTCAACTATGATGAAGGCATCATGATAAAATTCCACAGAGCAATACAATATGGAGCCAAATCTCAACTCTTTCGTGAAACCTAGTGGAACTGAGACTTGAATAAAATAGTTTAATAAATGGTGTAATGAAAAATTAATGTGAATTTCTATATGTAAGAAAACAAATTTTTGCTTTTGTCGCATTAGAACATACATAAATCTTTAAACCATAGCCGTACACTTCGGTAAAAAAAATATATATACATTTGATAAAATACTGTACATTTATGGAAACAATTAAATTTTTTATTGAAAATTCAAAAGTTAGTACTAAAAATAGACAAAGTAGTACAATAAATTAAGAACACGACAGGAACTAGGTAAAAAATGAATAAATAAAAAAAAAAATCATATTTCAATGAAGTAAGCGGGAAATAAAACTTAAACCAAACACAACGTAGTACTACTGACGCCACCGTGTATTATTAAGTAGGCCTTGCAAATTCAGTAGGACCTGGTTTATACGTGTTGAATGAACAATGGAAATCGATAGAACCTCTTTCATGCGAGCAGTCTTAGAATCGATTTTTAATAAAATATTATTAGAAAGATGAATCGTAGGACTTTGGTAAAGAATATAATACAAACTTAATATCGATAAAATATTACCGCTCATTACACTAATAAGCAATAAAATTTATGGTATTAAAAAATACGTAGTTATGAAGAAGAGTTACCAATAAAATAATAACATTTATTTTATTTTTATTCAAGTAGTATCGATGAGATCTCGACATCGGTGTTTTGAAAAACAGAATAAGCCGTTTCTACATTTATATATCCTGCTTAAATAAACACAAAACACTCTAGTCAACTATTATATATATTTTTTATACTACACATAATAAAACATATATTATAATATATTAATTATAATTGAAGATGTAGTCGATATAATATAACTAGTTACTAATTTTATGAAAGTTCAGTTCTACAGGATGAATAATTTATATATGACTGTACTTATCTTCGCCATCTAATAATAACGACGCAAGATTCTGGGTTAATTGTATGATTTCTCAGTAGATTGGTTAAATCATATCTTTAAAAAAAAAAAAGACATTAAAAAAAACTTTATTTTTATTATATTGAAACTTTTTAACCCTCATACACTTATGTCTTGGGTAATAACTAATATAATTATGATTAATTATATTTTATTTGTGATTTAAGTTATAATAAAATATTACAATTATAAATTTTCTTTCATATGAACTATTTTTTTCCAAAATTAATATAAAATATTTGCTTTCAAGTTGGAGCGAGGTTCATAGAGATGTGGATTCGAATCTCATATGGGCCAGTCTATATTTATTTCGTGGAGTACCAGAGGACATTCATTTTAACAATCCCACTCTGGAACTGTACAGGGCCTCAATGAAATTTTTGCGGCACAGAAAGAAAACAAATAGTATTTCTTAATTTACTTACTTCCATTTTAGCAAAATATCACATTTCATGAAACCGTACTTAATCGTAAAATAACAGCATGTTATCTGTTTATATAGATTATTATCTTAATAATAATAGGTGCTGTTCGTCCGTTAGTCGTAACCAGAATATATTCTTCAGTCTTCACTTTGACGTCTTCATATGTTTGCCACGATAAAAAATTGAATCCCCTATAAACGGTTTACAACCGTAACAAGTTAGTGCAGAACAGAAAAATTGGATAGGAAGTGAGAGGAAGGCCCAACGCGATGAGGGGTTGTCAACAGGAAACATCGTGGCATGACAATATCCGGGTTGGCGGTATAGTCTCATCTCCCAAGCCAGCTTTGAAAATTTTAGTCTATCTCCCGAAACAACCACTACAATCAATAAAGAAGGCAGTAAAAGGGAGGTATATTAAATAGTTTAGTAATTTCAGAAATTATATCATATTCTATATGATAATATTAGGAGATTCCAACAGAAAGCTTGGAGTCTTTCAAAACGAAAAAGAAAAACTAACAGGACTTAAAAATGAGATCTCAAAATCGTAGAGAAACTTCATTACATCTCAACAGAAACATAAAACCCCCTCATATTATAACAACAATCATCAACAGTTCAAGATAGTTTATCAATT
>NW_027109727.1:550546-562286 GCF_000696795.3 Halyomorpha halys
CTCTTTGAGTCACACCTCAACCACCTAACTGCTGTTATTTACTGTATTCTATATACTGCCGTATCATTATTTACTATTTTTAAAGTCGGGCAATCGAAGGATTATGTTTCAGTGCAATAAATTAACTATACATATCATGTATAAAAAATTCAAACAGATATGCAGGACGATGCACCCCATTAAACTACATATTAAGTTTGTTATGAAAAGCGATTTTAACACAAGTGTTTAATAGCTGGGCGTCAATATCATAGGATGTTTATCGCGATGTGTGTAGTTTAGTATACATTGAATAGATTTTATAAATAACTGTAACTCTAGTAGACGTGTTTTCATTGAATTGCAGGGTTTGTAAACAAGAGGAAAAACCCAGTTAGTAAGGACTTCCGCGGGTATTTTTGACATGTAAGATCATTTTATTACTGAAAATAAAATAAATTTATACTTTACTTAATTAGATTTATTTAAAGACCATGGAACATGTCACGGAAGCCAAGCCGCTGAACCAACGAAAGATTTATAATACATACTAAAATACACAGTGCGTGCGGTCAGTAAGAGCGGTCATTTCCTTTTTGTTGCCAGTTCTGTTGATGAGGAAATATCACCCTAATTTGTTCAAATGAAAGAGGCATAGAAGTAGAGTGTACTTTAGGTTTTTTTTTTACTTTATCCGATTTTATGGTAAATGAAATGCATTTTTTAAAATAATTAATCCAGCTTAATATTCATTATCAGTCACTTTATGAGTTTAATATATTAGTTACTAAACGAGGAAAGATAACACTAAGAACATAATAAGTACTTTATATTTGATTTTATCATATGAAAGTTTAGTTGTAGGCGTAACTAATAAAAATATATAAATAAAATAATGTATTAATTAGTAAATTACAAATTGGTAGTTACCAAGGCATAAGAGGATGAACCAATGCTCTCGATTAATGTAAATTAGTTGAAATTGATTGATAAAAAAAACAAAAACAATAGGTTTAAGTTGCAGTTGATTATATCCAATAAGCAAGTGTTTATTTTTTCATATTTTTCGATTTTTTTATTATTTCATTACTTATATTTAATATACAAGCCATTTTATACTTAGAAAAGTCGATTCAATATTAAATATTTAACTGAAATTAATTTCCTGATTCCAAGCTTTTAATAAAAAGAAAATTAAAATTAAAAAAAAAAATCTTGTTCATTGGAAGAATTTAATAAAAGTCAAGGGGCGCATTTTATTAATTTAAAAAATAAAACAGGATTAATGCATTCCTGTTTTATTACTTTATTAGATACAGACAAAATTTTCTGTGAAGTATCGGTCAGTACAACTTTATCACTATCTCAATATTCCTACATATATCATGAATAAACAATTTTGGAAATGATTTTTGTTTTTAATTTGATTTCAGAATAAAATCTACGGAAGTACATCTCCGTGTTGAAATGTACACGTGTACTTTTGGGTATAAATCTCCGAAAGGAGAAGATGAAATATGAGCAAATTGATAAAGGACCATTATCACGAAAATTCCTAAACTAGAGCGAGTTCAAACCCACCACTCCTCTATACCGATTGAAAGAAAGCTATTTCAGCGGAAGATGATTCGTCGAATGAGTCGGCGATGATTACTCGACCACCAGCGGAGTACCCCAAGGCTCGATGCTGAGAACAATCATGTTCATTTTTTTCACAGTACCAAAGGTCTTAATGCAGCATCCAGAAACAGTGGTAGCTGTCTATGA
The DNA here is from genome assembly GCF_000696795.3 of Halyomorpha halys. Lineage (NCBI taxonomy): Eukaryota > Metazoa > Arthropoda > Insecta > Hemiptera > Pentatomidae > Halyomorpha > Halyomorpha halys. The sequence continues at coordinate 552,293 of NW_027109727.1, forward strand.
AGATAATATTAGAATATATGCCACCAGTGCCAAACCTCGTCAGGCTCTCTCTCTAGTCCTAGAAGTATCAGCCACCATCACAGATGCCCTAAAGAAGAACGACATATGGGTGAACCGAGCGAAGACTGACTCCATCATCATTTCCTTCCAGAAGGAGGAAAAAAGCACTCTCCCGAAGACCTTATCGGTGGAAGATAAACACCTCTCCCTCCACCCTTTACCCTGTAGTAACGTTGCACATTACCTCACCTTCTCCAGACACGTTAGAAAAAGGCTCAAGCTCTTCAAGCAGAAAAATCTCAAAGGCTGAAACAACCAGCCCACACCCTGTCTCTTCGGATCCAGCTCCAGATTTATAAGGTCACCATTCTTCCCACGCTGCTCTATGGTTCATCTTTACTACAGTAATCCATAATTGAAGCTTCCAGAACTCCATATTACGGCGAATTGTCAAGGCTATCACACTGCAGAGGTCCAGGAAAAGCGTCTCCTCTCTGTGATAGACATAGAACATCAAATCTTAATATGCTGAACGCCAGAGGCAAGGGACACCCCCTTGTTGGTCAATGTTCTAACTGAGTGAAGGTGTTTAGGCTCTGCCTTTCTTCATTATTCACTTGTAGATATCCCTTCCCACTCATGTCCAAGCAGACGGTGAATAAGCGCCCCTAGCTCTCCCGTACGCAGCAGGCCCAAACCATTTACCTCCAAAACGATGATATATTAGGTTTTTTAGTATTGTTGGTAGTTCTAAAGAAATGGAGCTCGGAAAGAAAAATTATTTTTTTAAGGTATAGAAACAGCCATAATTTTTTATTTCCCTTAACTATACTTGGCAGCTTCAATTTTAACTAGTAATTATATATAGTTTTCATTAAAAAATTGTGTTGAAATGACTGCTTTTTTCTCCTGTTGCGCTCTTGGACTAATACGGATGAGTTTAAGTAATATTGAGACGTATTTTCATGAATGAATTCATAATAATTAATTTTATTATTGTATATATTGCTCATAATTAAATAATATTAATAAAACTAGATACAATTATAGAAGATAGAAATAATAAAGATTAAAACGTAATTCCACGTATTTAAGTTCTAAGGAAAGATATGAGACTTGACTGCAGCCATGCATGGGGTTATAAGCGTAGACAATAAGTAGGTCAAGTTCTACGGCTTACAGTGTTCACAAGTAGCCTGTGTGAAGTAGCTGGCGTTGCTAAGTACCTCTGGAGTACTTAAAATCATTAACGTACCCCCCGCACTTAAGCGCTCCATTAATTGAGTCATATTTAAGTCAATTGTCGGTTTAAGTAACAGTTGTAATTGTATGCTATATAAATTATCAAAATAATTTATTTAAATCGCATAAATCAAGTAAATAATTAATACTATTAAGGATGCATAAATTTAAGTACGCACATCTAATTATATTTATGAATGAATTCATTATAATTAGTTTTATTATAAGTTTATACTGTTCATGATTAAATAATATTTATATAATGATGATTAAATAACATCCAGGCACATTAGTTAATTCAAATAGAAATTAATAATAAGATATATTAATAATCAAGACATTTCAACAGGAATGAAAATGGAGATGCCATAGAAAATACTACAAAATTATAGTTTGCTTAAATTGTGGCATATAAAAATATTTTTTTGTCATTTTTATTTGAGGAATTTAAAAAACGTGAACCACAGAATGGTGCCAACTTATAAAATCTCTAATAGCTTTAAGAAAGACTGTAGGGCGACCTCAGCAAACAATTTTAGATTATTGATAGTGTTTAACACTATCTACGGTACTTCTAAGTTAAATAAACTTACTTTCATTTATCAACTTTACTTAAGTTAAATTACTTAAGTTCAATTCTAAACAAAATCAAAACTTTTTTTTTGTCAGATGTACCATTATTCAAGCAAAGCGGCGGTATGAGTTGCAAGAAGGCATTTCCAACATTCACCGGAACCGAACTCGTAAAGGCTGAAGAAAAATATTTAAAAACTTGGAGGTCGGTACTGAATTTTGAAGAAAATTACTTTATTAAAACATATTATAAAAGACTGGAGTTAATTTGCAAAAAACTGTAATGGCTTTAGGAAAGTCTGTAGACGACTTAAGTTTGTAACCGCCGTCTATGGCACTATTTTTGGAAAACATCCAATTTAAAAAAAATAAAACATTTGTTTTTCAGATGTGCAACTATTTTAAGCAAAGCATCGATATGGATTGTAAGAGTACATTTCCAATATTCAATTTAAACCTTATTTCAGGCCATAATATAAAGAAATATAATATAATTTCCACTCTTAAAGGTTTGAGGATAACATTTTAAAACTTATGGCTCTCAATTTCGAAGAAAAACCACTGATTAACAAGTTAATATATGTATACATTAAGACATGGAAAACAGATAAGAAGAAATAATTAAGACAAACTATCGTCGATGCTCCTTAAATGAAAAAGTTATAATACAGTATAGTGTGCGAATCATGACCGATTATACAGGATTTTGAAGATTCTATTGACAAACTTGTCTCCCGAATTTTGAAAATTTCAAAACTAAACTTAGTGAGGTCCTTCTCCCGCGTCTTCTGCACTTCAATTTTTCAATGTAGTGATATATTTAATTATATATCTCGAGATCTCCTCATCAATAAATGTTATCGGAGTTAAATCAATAGGTAGATTCTGCCCTTGGTAGATTTTACCATAAACATCAAGTTTACTTGTTGCATATATTTACAACATATTTGTAAGTATCAATATAAAAATATTATCAATAATCATATCAATATAAAAATATTATCAATAATCATATCAATATAAAAATAACCAAACTGTTCATATCAGCAATTTATCCGATCCGAGGCGCTCTGAATGCACAAATTGCCAAAACCTGGACTTAACTTTTAACTGATTTTGACTATCCATGCATTAATTGTGTAAAAATATCTTTTAGGATTTCAATTTTCCACAAGAATCCTTCATTTTAAATGTGGTATTTATGTTGTCATCATGACATGCGGTTGAGGATACTGACGACTAGCTGAATATGTACAAACGCAGATTCCTTAGGGAAAATTAACCTTTCCTTTTACCATTACGTTTGTTAGATTTTCCGTGCCATTTGTGCGTACATAGTAAATTTATTAAAAATGTTTAACTATCGTGTCCCGTTTTTGGCCATTTACGCCTCCAGGGTGAGTAGGAAAAAAAATTAACGGAACAAACACCAATATTAATCGCCAATCTGCGACTGTATGGCTACTGCACTCCGGTTTCATTTGAAGCAAAGAATATTCGATACATAAGGACTACTACAAGTGTTTCTTAGAAAATGAGGAAATGACGATGAAACTACTTTTTTTTTTAATTAGGGAACGTTAAAACACAAAAAAAAAATTAGAGAAAAAAAAAACAAATTCTCTACATGAGATAATTGACTACAAAAAGTAAATTAATGTAAAAGGTTAAATTTTTTGAAGAAAACCTAATTTAAACCAGTGAGCTTTTAGTGAACTAATTAAATAAGTAATAAATAAAGCGATAAATATAGCTGAAAAATATAATTCATCATAATATTCAAGGTGTAAATGATCATATATTATATTATTCATTACTCATTTGTAAATAAAATCCGTTTGACAGTAAAATTTTAAAACATTTACTCCTCAATAAATCGTCCTAAAAACCCAAGAAAGTTCTGAAAGCTAAGCTTTTTTAGATACGACCTGTTTCAATTTTTAATTCATTAAAAATATAACTGAAATTTTAAAAATATTTAACCATAATATTAAAGTATTTTAAAACCTGTGGCACAGATTGATATCGACGTGGTTAATTTTTAAAATAGATTAAGGGAACAACAAATAACTAGAAATTTTCAAATATTTTACCACTAGTAGAATAAAATCCATTTTATTTTCTGATTTATAAAACTTTTACAAACAAATTATTCTAAAAATATGTACTTTGTTTCAAAATGAGCTACTTATTTAAGAGGTTAGGTTTTTATGGTGATTCCAATTTATTTGAGTATACTTTCTCTATGGATAAAAGAAAGTTGATTAAGGATTCACAGAACATTAACTGTAGACATGAAGTTACTTTTGAAAGTAAGATAAAAAAAAAATTATAAGTAAAGATTATTAAATTAATGTAGGTACAAAAAAAAAGTTTAACACATTCTAATATAGCCAGCCACATTATACCACAAATATCAAGAATATAGTCAAAACACTCTTTGTTTATTATAGAAAATGACAATAATCAATAAACTTGGGTTTTATAAGTTCATTATTAATATTAATAACATTGACTAAGAATAAGTTACTCTTAAGTTTGAGGATAATTTCTAAGAGAATTCACTATACCAAGATTCTCACATCCTCAGAACTCAGTCGAAACAAAGAAAATGAAGATCGGAATAAATTTTTTTATCCTTATGTATACGACATGGAGCCTATATTAATTGAATTCTCGCATAATTTTTTTCCCATACTACTTGCTACTTCTTTTATTTTTTTTTCAAACAGCTACTCCCACCTCTCCACCACTTTATTATTCCCAGAGAATAATTAAACAGATCATAGATATTAATTTTATACAAAAACAAAGTACGATACAAATCATAAAAATATGCAAAAACTATAACTATAGAAAATAAAACTACTCACAGAGACAAAACTTTCATATGTCACCGAAATTTTCTTACTAACCTGCAACATAAAAAAATTAATTAATTAATGAAACATTAAGGATATTAAATAAGATATAAACATAAATACATAAAAACAAACACAAATTAAAAAAAATTAATGTGTGATAGATCACTTACGTTATAAAATCTTCATTGCTAACTAAAATTGAGAACTATTACGCATTGTTCATTCCGAAAAATAAAATCAATCATTCAGAGTGTATACAGATATAATCAAATTATATCTTTAATTGCATTATATTATAATGAGTAATTTTAATAAAATTACAGAATTGAGTAATAAAAAATGAATAATTAGCATTTTTATTAAGCTTAAATTAAAATATTGGAATCATAAATCAAGAATATTTCACAATATTATTCCGGTGTAATAAACTATTTTTTTCTCCATAGAATTAAAACCTTAACATTTAAAGAAGATTCGATGGGGAGCATATTTTGCATAACACGCCACCTAGCAACACCTGTAAATAAATTATATATTTGATTACACGGTATTTATTAGAAATACAAAGTTACGTAAAGCGATATTATAAAACATACAACAAAAGAATTTATTTGGCCTTGTTAAATCAAGGTGACGATCAATAAATTGTGGTTTTCCTTCCTCACTGACATTAAAAACGAGTGCCGAGTAATAATAATAATAAAAAAAAAATATTTTTTTAAAAAAGAAAATTAAAACTTGGAAAGCAATAAAAAACAAACCACTACCAACAATGTTTTTTTTAAACATTATTACTAACATACAATTAAGAAAAAAAGTTATTTCAAAATATAATTAAATAGTTTTATTACTATTTGAGTTACTTTTTTAATGTTTTTTTTTTTTTTTACTGCACCAAACAATTTTTTAATATTACACATGATTACTCGTCGATCTTCCAGTAATAAGTTGCAATAAGACAGAATAAAGTTTATTAGATGATTTAGTTCCATTACATATAAAGCTTTTTGATATATCAAAAATAGATTGCAATAATAAGGGAAAATTTTCATTTGAGGTCTTACATGAATAATAAAGCGTCATTAGACAGACCTTCCCAGATTTGTGGCTAAATATAATACATAAGTCAATGTATGATGAACAGAACAGACATAGAGTTAATCATCTAATATTAAATATTTTGAAATAAAAAAGAAAGAAAAATCTATATATACATTTTTTAAATAAATTTTAGCACTTCAGATAAGATATCAGAGCCGAATTACATTAAGGGGGAAATTCAAAATTTCATCAATACCTACTAAAGAGAAATAGAGGATACATTTAATCCAAAAGCCCAATAAATGAGTTATATCAAAATTGAGTTACTAAAATCCATTCGATAAGCCAAAGAAACCGTGAGAGGACGGGAGAGAGAAATATTTTATTTAATCCGCCGAGGTTGGTTAGACTGAATGGAGGGCTGGAAAAGGGCCAACTATATGTTTGGTCCATTTTTAAAAGGGCTTTTTCTGGACGCCCCCACCCGGCAGTGCACTCCTCCAAGAACTGGATCTAGTTCCAGGGATAGATCAATCCAAAGGGTCAACCACACCCCCAGTCCTTGTAGGTCGAATAGTTGAAGGAGGGAAGGGGATAAATCACATGTGAGGGCGAGCATTGAAGCACATAATACAATATATTTTCTTATAAATAAGGTGAAGTGAAAAATCTAGAAATATTCCTATGAATTCTAATAGAAATTATATAATGTCTTTGAAATACGAGTAGGAAAAAAACAACAATATGACCCATTAAATGCAGTAGTGATGTAAGTCAAAACTGAGGGTCTGAGATGCTTAAAGGTTTAGGGGATGTTCTATGAATTAATAAGTTCACTTTGTCTGTTAAATATGCATATCAAGCCATTTAAAAGGATTCGCTAAAATTAATAAGCTCAGTAAGTAATTATTTTTGACGAAAATGAAGTGTGATATGAACCTAATGACTAATACATTTGCTATCGACCGCTCATATCCCATCCAAATCATATGTACAAAACTTTATACATTCAATGACAACAGAAAATATAATTATTTATTAAGCAAGCAGTTACTTACTGTATTGACATCAAGTAAACGGGTATTACTATAACAGTAGCTTCACTGCCGATGTACTTTTAACTATCACACCAGTCCTAACGCGATAGCAAATAATATCATGACAGTGACTACCAAACATTTTACATTTATCAGTTTTACATTTGCTGCAATGGTTCTAAACAATTTCCGATTCAACAGACTTTCATTCTGTTCATTCAGCCTTCAATTTTATCAATAACTATACCGCACGACGGGTTGATTCTTTTGAACTAACTTATAATAAAGAGAGAATTAGATCTCTTAACGAAGTTCTTTTGAGCCTTAATGCTCTCAGGAGCGAGCGTTAGTTTCATCTCGACGGCTCGATCCCTTTTGTAGCCTAAGGCATAAGATATTAATTTACAGAATAATAATAATAATAATCAGAATCAAACAGCCATTTCCGGAGTCAATTTTAGCAGGAAAATGTTTTAAATTACAATTGGAGAGGAGAATTTGAAGATTGTTAATCTACTGTAAGTTCACACTCTCCTGTAACAATATTAAACATTTCCTGCTAGAACTAACCAGCGTTGCCCTCCTCCTCCCTAAACACTTCCGTTTCATCTCTAATCGCGTCACGAAATCAATTCACTCCCAAATAATTTTCTTTTCTTGAGGTGTAGCACGTCGGTAAAGAAGTATTTTTTTTCTTAATAATTTATTTATTGATATTTACAACTGTATACACATATATACAACCAGTAAATTTGCTGTAGGTGACATAGTGACATGATAAAAACATGTAGAGAATCTACCCACTGATAGAACTCCAATAACATTTCTAGAGGAGAAGATCTCGAGGCCATCTTCTTTTCAGACGCCTAGGAGGATTATTAGGTAATGAAGGAGAAGCCAGGTTAGAAACAAGTGGATTTGGGTGGTTGAGAAGTTTATTATGGAAGGAACGGTATCTGGTTCTGGCCAAATCGGCAACATATGGAATATTGAGGTCCTGATGGATGACTTGATTTGTGACAAAGTAAGGAGTATTAAGGATTTTAGGAAGGATTTTGGACTGTAAGGATTGGATTCTGGAGGAATTTGATGATTTAGTGGAGCCCCAAAGTATATAATAGTCATGTAGATCAGTCTTTTGTAATGGATTGGCAATTTAGACCGTTTGTCTAGTAAATGTTGCAATAGTCGGAATCTACGAGCAGTTTCTTGTCTTTTTAGTCTTGTATGAGAATTCCATGTCAGTTGTTTGTCGAGATGTAGTCCTAAGTAACGGATCTCTTCGACAGGAATAAGTGGGGTATTATTAAAGGATACTGTAGGGGAAGAAGTCATGGGTAAAAAGTTTAATTAAAAAAATGACACGACATTCCTTATAACAACATTAAGGGATACGGGACTACCACAAAAACGAAAATCATAAAGCGTATATCTTTTTGTAGATATGTGATGTGAATTCGAAAAAGGAAGACGAGTGAAGAACGTTATAAAGGGGACAATACTAAGCCTAAGGGAGAAGGGTTTAATCCCAACAGAGATTCCTATTATATTAACTGCATTCAAGAGATAAGTACTGCAACACGAATCCATATTACATGTCTTCCTTCAGATGCAATGCAACCTCTACTAACGGACGGCCTGTAGGAATATAATTTAAGTTATGTCTTCTTAGTGGTACTAATCAACAATGAATACATATATTTAACTATAAACAATAATGTAAACAAATATTTTTAAAATTCGTATATGTGCCAGCTCAAAAAAAAAAAAAAAATCAAATTGAAGATTTTTTTAATAAATGAATGCTCTATGTTTTGTAACAATGATCATTATTTATCCCATCTAAACATTTATTCACTTTTTTTTTTTCATAAATACAAGATTCAATGAACTCAAACAAACTTTAATGAACTACACGAAACTCAGGAGTAGTTTACGGTATTATAATGTTGTTTATAATAAACAGTACTATAAATATAGCAAAATAATTTATGGCATTATAAAGAACGCCACATATAAAGTAGACAAACATAAACATAATAAAATAAGAGAAACGATTGAAATTTTTTAAACTACTTTTTAAAGACACGAGATCTAAAAAGATATTAAATGGATTGGAAAAGCATAAATTCAGCTTTCCAATAGTTATAGTAAAATTGTGAATGTTAATGTGAACAACAAACATCAGTTAAAAATTAATAAATCTAAATAATCAATTCCGAAAATGAATAATTTTTTTATTAAGAAAATAAAAAAATAATAAGTGCTTAGCTCAACTATTCCTTATAAAAATTGCTCCTTACATTTTTTAAACGAACATTTTACTGATATTAAACAACTGCCAATATTTTAATAGGATTGTTCTATTAATACTATTAAAATGGGTTTGATATTCTTAATTATCATTTATTTTTCCTTTGATAGATTTGAAAAAATATTAAAACAATAATATAGTCGTTAAAACTGTAAAGATACCATAATTTTAAGTTAAGGTATATTGAACTAACAAAAAGAAAAAAAAATCAAAGCAACTTCATAACTATCAAAACAATATTTCCATCAAAAGTAACGCAGTAGAATTGTAATTTATGAATATCAAATTCAATATTGATTCTATACCAATTTACCATTGATTTTCGAACCACTGATTTTTCAACGAGCTGTCTCAAGAATTCTAAAAGGTAGTGGAGTTTATCATAGACTTTATTCACAAATGAGTAGATTTGAGCTGGAGACAAGATAATGCGATTCATTATGACAATTATTTGTTATTTTTTTTGCCTGAACGATTCTGCTGAAAATCCTCTTTCAGAAATTTATTATTCTGGGAGAATCTTACTTAAATAAATTAAATTCTTATTGAAAAAGATAACACATACTTAAATTTAATTAAGTTGTATATATACTTTTTTTAATAATTTATTTATTGTTATTTACAACTGTATACATATAAACACATCAAGTAAATTTGTTGTAAGTGATATTATGACATGATACAAATATGTGGAGAATATACCCATTGATAGAATTCCAAAAACATTTCTAAAGGAGATCTCGAGGCGATCTTCTTTTCAGACGCCTAGGAGAATTATTAGGTAGTGAAGAAGCCGGGTTAAAAACGAGTTGGTTTGGGTGGTTGGGAAGTTTATTATGGAAGGATTTGTATCTGGTTCTGGCCAAATCGGCAACCTAGGGGACATTGAGGTCCTGATGGATGATTTGATTTGTGACAAAGTA
>NW_027109727.1:563256-580037 GCF_000696795.3 Halyomorpha halys
TTCTTTGTGAATTTCCAGTTCGTAGAGTTCAGAACTCATCTTGTTTTTCTCAACCATCATTTTTTATCATAAAGCAAAGTTAACTAAATAGCTTTTTTCATAAAGAGAGGTTTTTCGTAAAGCTTTACTGATGGCTTTGATACGTATCAGATGAAAATAGCGACATCGTTTTTACCAGAGACGGAAAATAACGTTTGCAATATACTCTTGACAAGTTTTATTTTAAAAAAATATATATTGAAGTAGAATGTTGTATTTGATGTTACAAACTACTGACGTTTTATATTAACTCTTCAGCGAATAGACTTTAATCTTGCTACACAGAAAAACATCAGCTTTACATTTAATTATTGTACTCTCTATCTAAAATACCAATGTCAGTTAGACAGAATTTAATTTCACTCAGTAAAAAGTAATTTAAAAAAATATATTGTATTTTACTCTCATGATATTTTTTTTTTTTTTAAGTAAATTCTAGGTACCTAAAATAACATTCTTTATATTAATTTAAGGGTTTAAATAATAATTTTGATAAGCCAATATTTATTTGAATAAAAATAAAAATTGACCAGTTACAATGGATATCATAAAGTTAAAATTAAATTTTAAAAAATTATTTCACTAATTTAATATACAATTAAAACAATGTATAGAAAAACAAAAAAAGTGTTAATAACCTGTGAAACCAAACTTTGATTTAGATTAAAATGAGAAATTGATACGTTTCCAATGTGTTCCAAAAAGTTCCCTCAGATCTTATGTCATTTTCAAAATGGTTGATCAAAGATGATCGCCGAAAAAGCATTTTGTCTTAGTTTGTATATTTTATTATTCATGAGTATTGTATAAATTATTGTTTGATATGAAAAATTTAAATATTTGAATCTTTTTACAAGTATGAACACTAAAATTCAAACGCAAATAAAAAAATGCATACAATTATTCATAATACAAATAATAATACTGAGTGACATGTTTAATTATGTATTATACAAATTCCCTTTGTATGGTGAGTACAATAGAACTAAAAGTAATAATAATAAGAAAAATAAATAAAAACGCCAGCGCACACACGCAATTATTACAATGAATAATAATCTTGGTGAAGATACAAATACTTTTGTTAGAATGGATCGGAAGTGAGGATGGAAATGTTTCAAAAGTTGTGAAATGTTATAGCATAGAAAGTTATCTTAATCAAAGGTGTGTTATAAAAACTAATTTGAGAAACAACCAAAGTTACCAATTACCAAATGTTCTAAGGAAAATACAAATTAGAAATAACGGCATTTGTACTAAAAATAAATTACGACCACAATTTTCAACGAATTTGCAAGTGGAACTGATATTATAATAAAAAATCCTCTGACGTAGGTCTAGGATGATAATTGACACAGTTGAGAGACATTAAATATCATCTAAGACAAAAATTAATCGAAAACCATCTTAAATCTTTTAGGTTCCGTACCAAAGGATGTACGGGAACATTTCAGAAACTCATTTTACCCATGTCTAAGATCTAATCTTGAAAATTGAAAAAGCTAATAATGAATAAGTTTCATATTGAACCAGTTGTCGGGCTAAATTTACCGGGCTATTAAAGAACTATTCACAGTTTTGGGACAAAGCTTGTTTACACATTTATAATGTAATAGATTAATTAAAATAGATAAAATATTTTAATAAATTTAGAAAAAAGAATTGGTTTAATTAAAATATTCATGTTGAATAAAAAGATGCTTGGCATGCCAATTTATTTTTATAATTTCTTAAACGTATGTCCAGCCCGTAGCAACAGATCCCAACCATTTTCAACTAACTTTGTAATTCATAACACTAGGGGTATTCATGATCTTTAGTTTAACATGTTAAAGCATGTTAAATGGAAAAAATGATGTTAAATGGAGAAATATTTCTTTCTTTCACCATGTTAAAACGATATAACATATAACATGGTTGAGAGTCTGTTACTAGGTCTGTTAAAGGGGAAATGACGTCACACAACAGACCACATGAGCTCGTCACCGTTTTGTTTGTTGTTAGGTTACTTGCTCGTAGTTTGTGTTTTAACTGTGTATTAATATTGTTTTGGATGTTTTTAAATCTAACAAATCAATGGATGACAATTATAATAATATGACAGTTGTCAATTAGCTCATCTTCTCTTCCTCACAAGTCAGAAGATCAACAAGGCACTCAGTAGCCAAACTTTCACATAACTTCCACTTTAAGAATGTTGTAATAAATTACTTTAATCAAAGTTTAGTAAGAAGTAAACAATAACATGAAGTTTTGGAAAGAAAGGTTATAATACAAGTTGCTCTAAAAATCCGGTACGAGCTCTTATACATTCAACATTTAACATAACTTTAAATAGGGCTGCTCACAATCCTAAAATTATAACATTTAACATGGTAAAACATTTTACATTTAACATAACATCATGAATACCCCTACTGTAATATTCATGTTCTTTAACACACCTAATAGAATAAGATTTATTATTTATACTAAATAATTAAAAGTACCGATTAAGAAACAAAATATTGAACATTTCTTTGCCTGGCAGGATATTATCTGAAATAAGATTTTAAACAATTTTAAATAGAATATAATCGAAAGTATTAGATTACATACGAAAATATTCACAAATATCTTTAAATCAGACCTGGTAAACCCATCGTAATTGCATTTTGCTAAAATATTTTTACAATGAGTTAATTGATTTTTTTTGTTCATTTAAGAAAATATTATTATTGACGATATTATTTATTGATGTTTCTTTAAGAAAATCACGAATATCCATCAAGTTAAGCTACAAGAGAGAATACATTGTAAAAACAAACACATCTGCTTGTAACAAAAAACTAGTTAGTACTAAACGAAACTTATAACACAGGCGTTGCAGGTGCACGTGTGGCACGTAGCTCGAAACCTATGGACTCACTCCCTCAGCTTTCCTTGTGGTCTATAGACCTTTTATTTAATGTCTTAATTATCACTAAAATATTTAATTTCCCATTTTATTGAACTAATAACATTTTTAATTAAAAAAAAAAAAAAGTAATGAAGATTTCACTAGTTCGGTTCAATGGCAATTGTTTCGTTTTATTCAGATTCAGGCTTTTCACATCGGTATTGCTTTGTTTTCCAGGGTTGAAAAATCATGAGATCCAAACACTCTAATATTCAAGCAAAAACCCTTCCGCAGGATTCGAGATACATTTCACTGACAAAGAGAAATAGTCCACATTAGAGTAAAGAATAATTTAATGTTTGATTAATGGCGATGGGCAACGCGTGTGATATCTTTGATTTTTAAAAAAAATTAAAAAGTAACCAATTTCCTTCCAACCAATAAGGAATGCAAAATGTGAAAAATGAAAATAAACCAGCAAATTATAATGTTTTAAAGACCGGATGGCAATGAATTGTAAAAATTATTTGAAAAAAAAAAAATACTGACATTATGAAACCCCCAATATAGTAATGTTAAAATAAATAACAAATTGAAACGATAATTGTTACTATAATCTAGCCACTTACACCATCTTAGGTAACGACACAGCTTTTTAAGAGAGCTCAAACGTGAGAAAATTTTCAGGTTTAAAATATTCACATGTGCAGGAGTAACTAGCCTCGTTCTCAAGAATCCGTTCATTGAACTCAAAGGGCCTGGTAGGAACACCTCAAAATATGATTAATGGTTTTAGGGCGGTCCTACGTAGAAGGACCTACCTAGCCATTTCCAAACGGTGCCAAGTGCTCTTCCTTCTGGAATGTATTACGTCTTAGAGTTAGCAAGGTAAATTTGGAAACTCAAACATGTCCTATTAAATTTAATTTTTGTATTTATTTGTTCTTTTAAATTTTGTAAATTTACATACATTATTAGTACCCATTAGGTAAGCATAAAATAGATAAGGGCAAAAAAATAAAATAAAGTTTAATAAAATGGAAAATGATCCGGGTGAGGTCAAATAAAAAATCAAATAGTGATAAACAATTTTAATTGAGCCAACGTTTCACCCTACGTTGCAGAGCTTCTTCAGGGCTAAAAAAGATACCATCACTTAAATGATGTAAACACAAGTAAAAAATTAAAAGGGTATACAATGAAACGTAAAAATCAAATTAGAATAATAAAAGGTTATATGAAATAAATGAAAACGGAAGTAATAACAGATAAAAAGAAGAAATATAAGAGAAAGTGCAAACTAAGAGATGGAAGAAGGGGGATAAGAATAAAGGAAGAAAATGAACAAGGGAGAAAACGTACCTGTTAGACAAAAGTGAGATCCAGAATGAACCGTTTTTTTTGGGAGGAGTGGGGATAGGGAGTAAAAGTACGTTACATTTGAAAATAATTTTAAAGTAAACAGTATAGAGAACTAAACAAAATATTTAAATTAATTAAACAACAACCATCTTCCATTTATAACTTACAAACGGCCAATCAACGATCTTCAAATATTGTTTTGACCTTAATTTATTGCTAAAGCAAACTGTGTGTAATTTATAAAAGGAACATGGTCCAAGTGCTGTTGAAAAGCAACTCATATAGCATTTGTACAATTTCAGTTGCTTTTTTATAGCACCCGGAACATTTTCCTTATATACATAAATAAAAAACAACACTTCAAAGTATTAGACAATGGTTTAATATCTTAATTCCATAAAGATCTAAATGTTCCTTATATAACCGATCTAGCTCGAACCCGATATCGTTCCTTCCATTACCTGGAATTACCATTCGTTATCTTAACCACCCAAACCCACTAGTTTTTAACCTTGCTTCCTCTTCCATTCCTGGCAATGCTCCGAGGCGCCTGAAAAGAAGATGGCCTCGTAACCTTATACTGTAAAATGTTTTAACCTTATATTTTTAGCGTGGTCCTCATAGGGTTTGCGGACGATCAGCCAGTAACGGCGCGCGACAGGGGTTCTGCAGAAAGAATAATAAATGGTGTCCAGAGGCTGGTCGCGGAGATTGGTTTGGCAATTACCGCAAAGAAAAGTGTGGGTATCGTGTTGGACAAAGGAGAGCTGCGGTCAACAAAGCTCTCCCTTGAGATTACAGAGGTCATCCAAACTGCAAAAGCCGAGGACACCATCAAATATCTTGGATGTACATTCTCGGGAGAGCTAGTATTTGGATAAGAGGTGGTGACAAAGTTAAATAATAACCTGGATAAGTTGGTGAGCTCATGGCTCCTCAAACCGGAACAAAAGATCAACGTTGTCAATACAGTACTTGTTCCCGGGCCTTGTTTACTCTCCAGACTGCTCCCCTAACAAAGATACGTCCTGCGGTATTGGAGGGCAGTGATACCAATATCCGCAGGAGTATCAAGGCCATCATTGGGCTCCCCGCTAACACCTCGTCGGCGATGCTGTACGCACCCAGGAGATATCGAGGACTGGGTCTGATCCGCTGTCAATGGGAAGCTCCACTACCGCATTGGTCCATTGCCCAGCGACTGTCGAATGTTCCGGATGCCCTGTTCCAGTCTATATTCAGTTACGAAACCGAAATCGCGGCATGTGCTGATAGACTTGGGGTGGATAGGGGCAACCAAAGTGTGAGAGCTCTACGACAGTCGTTACGTGAGAAGGCTTTCAAAGAATGGGCCAGTTGCAGATGGCAGGGTATCGGTGTTCGCCATTTAAAAGAGACCCCGAAAGCAAATAGATATGTATGTGACAAGCAGGTACTCTCGGGATCAGAATGGGCGAACGCCCTGAAACTTAATATCAACTATGCACCCCTGCGTGGAGTCCCAGGAGCCAGAGGACAAGGAGAAGTTGGATCCCTCTATCGCAAATGCTGCAGAAAGTCTGAAACACTAGCTCATGTGCTGGGAAAATGCCCCAACAACTCCCTCCTTATAACACGCCGGCAACACAGGGTCGATGAAGAATTGAATAAGTTCCTTGAAAGAAAAGACTTCCCCTGCTTCGAGGAGGTCTATTGTATTGACCGACGGATCCGTAAGATATGCCGATATTGTCGCGTTTACAAAAGTCGAAGACACGGCTCCTGTCTTGGATCCGACGGTAAGATTTGAAAGTAATGACCTCGAACAGGAAGGTGGAGTGGAAAGGGGGAAAAAGAAAATATATGAAAAATGTGTCCCTTTCCTTAAGGAAAAATTCTGCGAGACCTTCGGAGAGAGAGAGTTCACCGATACTGGGGGAAGATATATATATATTAATTGATCTTGTCGTTTATATTTTTATTAATCTTCCAGGGTTTTGGTCGCAGAAGTCCTTCACTCACACACAAAACAAAAAAAGTTGAGGTTTTTGTTCAAGAAAAATTTCAAAAAATTAAATTAAATAAAATTGTTGAATGTCGACGCTCTGTGGCTATCCTCAATAACAATACGGTCTATTTTTTTTCTATTATTTTTTCGACTTACCCTTCTGCCAGTTTTTCATTCATTTTTTTTATCATTAAATTCGGAAAAACTTTTTCGCTGATCATTTACTAAAACGCTAAATACGCAATTTAAATAATAAAGCCTTAAACATTTGTTGTACACTACAGCTGAAATATTTGGGAAGTAAGATCTTGTGTAATACAATTGCCAGCATTGCAAATGTGAACCTATTAATTAGCAATAAAATCCTACCTGCAATATTCTTACTGCAATAAAGATGTATCTAATTACTATAAGAGAAGATAGACGGTGTGCGCTTAGTGGACTTCCGACTGCCGGCTATTTGCTAATCATTGCATGGGATTAGTATGAACTTTTCCTAACATGTTTAGTTCGATACTAATGGGTCAACTACAGGATTTCTACGAGTAAGTACCGATCCTGGAGTAAGGGAGCAACAACATCGGCCTTGTTCAAACGCTAGATTTTTTATTTAACCTCTTCCTAAATAATAAATAAACCTTTAAGAGGATTCGCAAGTTCAAAGTACATTCAGTCGTCAATTAATCAATCCTGACGTTAACAATGTTCCAACCAAAATAAATCGACACTGAATACAGGAATTTTTTTGAAAAGACAAGGTTCGAAATGATTCATAACAAGCCGACAAATTGTAGCTTGGTAACGTATACGTCCTTGACTTTTCCAAGAATGTAGGCCGAGCTCGACAGAAGTCCATTCGAAACCGGAACGCTATAACATGACTCGGGAATTTTCTTATGAAGTTTAGAGCAGGCCGAACATTCACCTGGTATTAGTCATAGCTACGAGGGAGCACTTTGGCCTAAATTCATGGAGGGCCCATCATTTCCATAGTTCCGTTCTATAAAACTTTATATTTTTCCTTTCACACTCTCTACTTGCTAGGCTGTAAGGTTTTCCTTGTGCAAAGCAATTATCAGTGAAGTTGTTGCGTACATACTGGCCTTTTGAGACCGCTGCTGACATTAAGCCTAGGAGCATATTGAGACGCGTTCAACACAACCAAAATGTCTCGACCGGCAATACACTATGGTACTACAAAGAGTTTGTATCAAGTTCTGCTTTCAGATATAGATAATACTTAGTTACAATGATCGATTCGAAAATTACAAATAATTTTGCTCTGGGTGAATTAACTATAACATTGCAAATATGGTAAAAAAACAGATAATAAAATTATTAAATTTGTATTACACAAACACGAAGTGGTAAATCGATCAACTATACAGTTAGTTTTTATCAATATTTTGCTTTAGGTTTCGACTTTTGTACTTTATACTTCAATCAGTGTTTTTCAAAATGATTCAATTCACTTTTACTTCATTAAAAAATTTCCATTTATTTGTAATTTTTTTATTTTGTTTCAATTATAATTATATAAATATGCTGATTATCAGTACTTTATTGACAATTTATTTTTTGGAATGTTTATAGATGGTATTTTGGCTTAATTATATTTTTTTTTAATAAAATTTAAACCTGTCACAAATAAAATCATCCATAAAGACCTCAATTTTCCAATTGTAACCGATCTAGCCCAAACCAGATATAAATCTTTCCATTATAAACTCCCTAACAATCAAAACCCTCTAGTTTCTAACCTTGCTTCTTCCTCTATTCCTGACAATCCTCCGAAGCGCCTGAAAAGAAAATTGCCTCAAGATCTTCTAGTGTAAAAAATATGATTAGTACGACCAATGGGTAGTTTCTCTACATGAAATCCCTCAATTATTATATTACATAAAATTTACTTAATGTGTTTTTATGTAAATATAGTTGTAAATTGCAATGAATAAATAGAAAAAAAAACTTAAACTTTTTTTTTCAAAATTATATTTTAGTCTTTTTTTTTTCTTTTCATCATTTTTTTTCTTTTCTTTCTTAATTATTCTCTTTGTTTTTTTTTTCTTGTATTGAACTTGTTATATTTTTACTAGGCCAATCTGTTTTCCTTAATTCACACCATCCTGTGGGTCTGGTCCAAAGAGAGTTAGGTCCTTTTATAGTTGCTAAGTGAATGCCAAGATATAATAATAACACTCTCATGAAGATCTGTTTTGGTCAAACGTATGTTCCAAATTATATATATTTTAAAACAACTCTACAGGAAACCTGAGACTATTAAAGAAACATTTAATTTAAAATTGTAAAAACAATAATATCACAATGTAATTTAATAAAATTAACTAAAAATCACTTTGAAAACAATGTCCATGAGGGAAAAATATTTCAAATAGTTCTCAACAAGAGGAACCAAATCATGATAATAAGCATGAAATTTTCTTAAAAATATTTTTACCTCTCTAGAAAGAATTCATTACTAAATATCTAAACGAAATAGGTAGAATACACTTTTTTTTGGCAAATTAAAAATAATTACTGTCAATTAAAGGCTCTGGACGTGGGAATTATTCAATGAAACTTTTATTGGTGATAATATGGCTAATTAAATTAAATTAAATTTTAACTGTAATTAATTTCGATGTATTCCAATAATAATAAAAAAAAAATTAGGATTTTCTGCTTTCTACTTATCACCCTGAAGTTTAAATGATTAAAAATGGATGATAATTTACCTAAAGAAAAATTAACACCGCAAAATAGCCAAAGTAATTTATAACTTTTATCAATTTTATATGCCATTACATAAAACTTATCAACCGTCGTGAAATTAGAAAATCAATTTCATATCAAGACTTACGGAGAAAAAAAGAGTTCAGGAAAACATAAGACGTATTGCACTCAGTAAGTGGGTAAGATATTACGAAGATTCTAATTGGTCATATAAAATTTCAAGAGCATACAATAAAATCACTAAATGGATTCTAAATTCTGTAATCATAGGACGACGGGTCCTATAAGGGCAGACTGGATTATCAATTAAAATATCACTCAAAAATGATGTACGTAATAATTAAAAAATAGTCTTTATTGGTGGTATTAGACTCAAATCAATGGTTAATTAAGTAATGTTAATATTATAAATTAAATAATAACAGAATATTTTAATTTAATTTATTTGTCTTCATTAATAGAAAAAAACTATTGATAGCATACTCAGGAAAACCACAAACCAATATAAACACATCCGTTTTGACCGGTTATTAGATAAACATTTTATCAATGATGTGGCAATAAAGTTTTATAATTAAATCGTATATGTTGTGAAAGTAAATGAGTATATTTTCGAGATTTATAATCTTAAGTGACAGTTGTATGCACATACATTATGGATATTATACATTATATATGTTAAGTGTATATTGTGAATACAATAATACGCTATTACATTATGTTGAAAATTAAATATAACTACGTTTGCATAAAACATGTTAAAGGTTATATAGTAAGAAAATTCCATTTTCTATATTAGATATCAATTATTTCATTTTTTTCAAACTAATTTTTATAAGAAATATCTAATCACTGCACATTATTAAGTAAAAGTAACTCAGACCCATTGGTGCGTGGGAGGTCAAGATGGAGAAAAAACGGGTTGAGGGGACAAATATTTTTAAATATAAGACAATAAAATATTTAATATTAATTTACTTCAGTTATTTTTGTGAGAAGATGGTCAGGAGTGCGGTTAGCAAAAATACACAAATAAACCACACTTATTTATAAGTGCAACCGTTTCGACCTGAATTTCAAGTCTTCATCAGGGACTCAAACGAAGACTCCATTAAAAGACCTTATTTCTTTTTTTTCGGCCGACTCCCATTGGAGTCCTATACTGCCTAACCATGGTTGGGGGTCAAAGTTCTTCATTTTGTGGGACCGCCACTCAATTTAAAAAGTCAACGTCCCAGGCCGAATTCGAACCAGCACCGCAAATAGACATCAAATTGGTAAGAATACTGGCGGCTCTATTTAGACCTTATAACTTCAGTTATTATTTTTTTTCTCGATATTTTTGGATTAAGAAACTTTCAATATTTTTTGGCTAAAACTGGTTTGACACATTAAGATTTCATTTCATATACAGTACATATTATGAAAATACTTTCCGAAACACAAATTCCAAAATATGAAAGGTCAAATTTTAGGATTTCAACTAAGGAGTTCTTCAGAGATAAATGGTAGATTTTGACATATATTAAAAAAAAAAAAAATGAAATGCATCATGGAATTTTACTAATAAATAAATAATGTATCGGCAATTCAAATTATTTTCTAAACAAATGAGTGGGATGCTTTGAAAATAATCACTAAACCGACAACAGAAAATAAATTTTAGATTTTTTTTTTACTAAAAAGCTTTTTAGGAGAAAAAAATAGAATTAAATAAAGGAAAAATAAAAAAAAATTTCGACGATACCGACATTTGTGCGAAATATTTTCTGGCTAAACATTTACGGTGGCAGAGTGACTGACATGCCATTTCAGGAACTCTTATCATCCGATCCCAGAGTTACATAACACTGAATCACTGGATCAATAGCTATTGACTGAGTAACGTACAAGTCCCCTACGGAAGCTGGTGACAGACGTAGAAGTGAAGATAACATGGACGGTAATGACATTTTACCTACAATACCAAATAATGATAATAATGAGATCACTTTCCTAACATAATCTTGTAATCTCTAGCAATGTTTAGGTTCTTAAGACGTATGATAGATATAAAGAAAAAAGAGCAGCAACTCATTCAAGATCTGTGATTACAAGAAAAATGGTGCTGTGTATCTATCATCAAGCTTCGTTTTACTCGAAGTGGAATGGTGAAATAAGAAAAATCATTTTGTGAGCAGATTTTGGTATGCTTTAGTTCTGTTCTACTCAATTCTTAGGTTAATACTGGGTCAAGTCCTTGTGACTAGATTTATTTTTAGACATTAATTACTCGCGTGTTTCCAAATAGTAAAATTTTAACAGTTGTATACAGTTAAAGTACTAAACTAAATGTGCAATATAGTAATATGTATAGGAACATAGTAAAATGTATTCTAATCCTAAAAACTGTAATTACACCGAGTAAATGGTAAAGGTGTATCTTACTATTTTAATTTAACATAAGTGTATCTTATTTTTTTGTTTCTAAACTTATTTGGATTATTCATTAAGTAAATTTGATTTAAAATTTGAGTTTACATAATTTAAAATAAAAAATTAAAGGACAATCCTTCAAAAAAAAATGTATGGTGAAAATCAATGAAGTATGCCCTCTTCAACTCATTGGTTCCATTCAAATGGTCTTTCAGTTCATTTCTATCATTAATTCCAGCACGATGTGACCTCGCATGTTATCAATTGTGCACAGGAGCCTTACGGAATAACAAACAGGCAATAGACACAAGAATAGAGGAAATTATGCACCGAGCATAAGCGATTCGCATCGAGGAAATCAAATTGAAAACACAACATATGATTCCGAAGGCATAGTGAGCGGTACGCTAAAGTAATATGTGTACGTCATGATACCATATGAGGACTCAATTTTAATACATATGTGATTCATTTAAGCTTTTATAGAATAAATAAGTAGCAACGAATATAAGGCATGAGATTTTTATAAACAATAATCAAGGGTTTTCATTGAATTCTGATTAGGACTTTCTGCGGAGGAGGTGGAATTTTACTAATGCTAAGATAAGATTCATAAACAAACCCTTAAAAACGGTAAAATATGCTTCTAAAATTATATTCCAATTAAAAAAGAAAACTATTCCTGTCATTCGTAACATTTCGGCGAGAGGTCAACAAAACGTATTGTAACACTGAAGTGATACAAGGATTTCGGAAAATATTCGACAATACGATTTTATATTATTAAAATAAATAATAAAAATAATACATCCTTCTAAAGACATCACGTCTTGATCATCATTAAGTAAACTTAAACTATATGATATTTCTGACTTCAAGAATTCTTTCGAATATCATACGTTGATTTTTACCATATCTTACAGGAAATCTCATACTCAACATCAGACCTTTATAGTTTTTTATTATATCAACACTGATACATCAACAGTCCTTAGAGACAATAGTAGAATTTGTAATTTATTTTTTTAAAAATTTATTTATTAATATGGTATTTACAACGGTGCATAAATACATCAAGTAAATTTGAGAAAATCATAATGGTATGGTACAGGCGTGTAGAGAAACTACGCATTGGTAACACTCTAATGACATTTTCAGACGCCTCGGAGGATTGTCAGGAATGGAAGAGGATGCAAGATTAGAAACTAGGAGGTTTGGGTGTTTAGGGAGATTGTAATGGAAGGATTGATATCTGGTTCAGGCTAGATCGGTTACAAATGGAACATTAAGGTCTTTCTGGATGATTTTATTTGTGACAAAGTAGGGAGCATTTAAGATTTTACGAAGGATTTTGGATTGTAAGGATTGGATACGAGAGGAATTCGAAGGATTAGTGGAGCCTCAGAGCTCAACGCCGTATGTCCAGATAGGCCTTATAATTGTCATGTAAATCAGTCTTTTGTAATGAATTGGAAGTTTGGACCGTTTGTCTAGTAAGTGCTGTAATAGTCGATAAATCGAAGTGCAGTTTCCTGTCTTTTCAGTCTTGTGTGAGGATTCCAGGTTAGTCGTTTGTCATTTGTAAACTTAAGAGAATTTTTAAAGTCATATAATTTCTAGTAGTGTGTAGTTGAAGGAAATAATGTAATTGTTATATAAAAACAAAAAACTTTTTGTAGGTTTTATCCTTGAGAATGGCCTGAGGGCCGAAACGTTGGAGAATTTTAAAGAATAAAAGTTGAGAGAAAAAAAGGATCAAAATTGTGTAAATTGATAATAAAATTACTTTCTTTAAACCTTTTAAGACTTTTAAGAATATCTACAATCATTTTACCATAAATTTCTAATGTAAATAAAATTTTCTAATGAGTGTTAGAAGAAACAGCGACAGATGTTTTTATCTTGATAAAAATATAATGCTGACATATGATAGGATTGTCGAAAATACAAAACACGGAAAAAAGTTAATTGGAATTTTGAATATTTCCATACAAAAATAAAATAATTCACATAAAGGTAACAAACATGTTTATTAGATCATAAATTCAGAACTGCTTCTATAAAAATGCTAGCGCAAGTAAATGCAAGATAAGGCGGAGACAATAAGACTGCATACCTCTTTAGAAAATGAAAGATATAAATCAAAGAGAACAAACATATTCAAAGTCCATTGGAAAAGAAGGCAGATTCAAGTAAGAATCACTAATAAATTTATACGTAAAAAGACTGATCTTGACCAATTTTTTTTTTCATTATTATAAAATAACAAATTAATATTTAAAATAAACAGAATCTAAACCAAGAGAAATTCAACAACTGTAATTAAATATTTACTAAATAGATTAATTATGCAAACAAAAAACGAGGATAAAAGGAACCTACATTATCTACTTTCCTATTCATAAACTGTCTATAAATTCATACAGACAGGGAATTTAATTTATATTTTTAAATTAGTAAATATTTATTTGTATTCTCAATAGTTATACTCCAAATGTGAATAAATTGGCTTTCTCAAATTTATTAACAATATTCCATTCTTAAATTAAAATTATATTTACTAATATGCAAATAAAAAGATAAAAGATGACTCTTAACTCAATTATCTAATTTTTTTATTATTGCTATATATTTTTACAATTTGAGTGAGGAGAAAAGTTAATAATGACAAATAAATAAAATTAAAACTAAAAAAAATTCAATGAAACTATACAACCCAGCTAATATACAATAGATAGATTAAGTAGAAATATTTTGAAAATTTATAGAAGGGACTTTCAAAGGTACCTTTGCTGTATTCATAAACTTTCCGTGAATTCATAAATAAAGTGCATTTATGTTTTCAAATAATTAAATGTCTCTAAAGACGAATAAATTGACAGTCTCTACTTTATTAACAATAATACTTTAATCATATACAAATTATAAATTATTGATATGCTAGGAAAAAAATAAGAATAAAAGATACTCTTCATTCAATTATTCATTTTTATTTTTATTTCTGCTATAGACGCATACAATTTTAAAAAGATTAAAAGTCAATAATAATAACGTAAAAAATAAAAAATAAAAAAGACCTGCCGGTGAATTGAATACGAATAAAGAGGAGAATATTCGATTTAACGGAATAAAACAACTAACTAAGCAGAATTGAATAAAACAACATAACACAGCTATATCACCTCAATAGAAACGGTCAATACTCAAAATGAAAATTTAGAAATTTAGAAAAAAAATTTTAAAAAAGAGTGACCTAAATGAATTCTAACGATTTTGTAATTTCTTGACAGAGTTTTGTAATTCAACATTCGAGCTAAATGACCCGTAATTATCACAACCATTAGCAAAAAGGCAGACGTCAAAACATCAGCTTCTCCTATTAATTCTTCTTTCGTCATTATTCATTCGCTAGTATTTTTAAAATATTGATATGATACATTTGACAGTGATTTATTTAATAGAAATAATAAAAAAAATAAATTAAAAAGTTAAAATTTTGTGTGTAATAAGCACGTGCTGTCTTGATGACCATGAAATTATTCCTTTTGATTTTTTTTTTTTAACGAATTATTAATCGAAATAGTGACGTGTCAAAACTAAACAAAATGTCTAGAATCAGGTTTCCATAATTACTCACTTATTTATTATTTAGAATTCAGAAGAGGAATTTAATATTTAAATGTAATATGTACCCGAAAAGTGCATATATGAATAAACGCAATAATTATTAATTACCATTTTCAAGACTAAACCAACAGTAAACAACGCTGGACTATTTAATATATTTTGGAGGGATCGTAAAGATATACGCTCGAGAACATGTTTTGAATAATTAATAATTATTAATTACAACCGTTAATGTTAAATTGAGGTTATTCCGAAAAATGACAATTCCCATGAACAAAAAATAAAGTCTTAAGTTACAAGTAATTTCAATTACAATTAGAATTACTTACTATCTGCTGTTAGATAGCAAAAATAAAATTAAAATTACAAATAATTGCAACTATTTGATGAACCACTTTAATTTTAATTGTAGTCCAGAATTTTAATTACTTATTGATTAAACGATAATCCAATTATAATTTGATACAAATATAATTTTATTTCGAACTAAAATTATTTTTAATTTTATATTAAAAAATTAAATGTAGCCTAAAGTAAAAATCAAGAATATTTCGTTGCAATTAATTGAATCACATTTGAATCCAGTTACAGATAATTGGAATTACTTCGGATCAAAAAGTAATTTAAAGGAGTAATAGCAATTACTTTAACAACAGTGAATGTAGTCGAGTATCTGATTAGTTTCTCTAATTCGTCAGTTTCTAACGCCAAACTCAGCACAAAATACAAATATAATTCAAATAAAAGAAATAATACTGATAGTAATCAATACAGCCATAAAAGAAAAAAATATACTAGCAAGCTTGAGCACAAAATATTTGTCCAGATTCAATTAAAACGTAATTTTTTTTTTTCAAATACAGGTAAAATTGATAGAATAGTTTATACTATAGTTTATACGATATTACCAATGTTTCATGGTAAATATTTCTTATATTAAAGTAATGAATTTATTTGTTCACAGACAATAATTAATGAATCTTTGCCATCGGTATCCTTTTGTAATGTACAAAACATTTTGAAATCAGTGCTTCGAGGTCATGAAATAAGAGGAAAAAAAAGTTGTCGCCTGCATTCAAGAAATCGCTTTCAAAGCTAAGCATGCACCCAGGGCATTACGTCACTCAAGGACGATGCAGTACATAAGTAACAACCTTGCTTTTGAGAGACTATCTATCTGGTAAAATTTAACATTTCAAGAACAAACTTTAAATGATACTAAAACTTTTGATCATATCAACAAATATAGTTTAAAAAAAAGAAGTGGAATAATGAAAATACTGGAATGAGCAAGAAACAAATAAAGTTAAAAAAAAAAATCTCGGAATTTTAAAGAATATTCTCGAAAAAATAATGTAATAAAAGTAGGCTCAAAGAAATTCTTTATGTAACATGGTTTGCTGATAGGCGCAATCTTTTAACACAGCAAATATTTAGCCAGGAAGATTAAAACAGATGGTTGACGTAAAAAATGCCAGATTGCAACAAAGGCTTCATAAAAATCAAGGAATTATGTAGATTTTAATAAAACAAGCAGCATTCGGTATTATTAAACTCAAAAAATTTGTTAAGTACTTAATAATTTCCATGCTTGGAACTCATAATGAATAAATACTTAATAACCGTAACAGAAATTCAGAAGAAAAAGATTAATTCCATTTTTTTTTTATATTTAACTTTCACTAATAAAACATTTCTTCACAACAATTATTTTCTATAAATATTGAATTTATATCACTT
>NW_027109727.1:580952-611663 GCF_000696795.3 Halyomorpha halys
AGGGAATAATGTGGAAATAATACGTAAACGATATTTTATTAATTTGTTTATATACTTTAAAACTATTCTTGTATTTACTCTGAATATATTACCACGTAATTTGATTACAACAAACATAGTGGAGCCTTTGATAAAGTACTTTCGACAAAATAAAAACTACAAATAAAGAAAACCTATAACACTGGTAATAACCTCAATCGCCGTTGAATGAAACAACCGACTCAGCTGGTTATTGAACAACAGTTAGACCTCATAAATATTTATACATAATTTAATAGCACAAGTAGGGCCTAACAAGCGAAACTGGAATAATTTATGGTAAACAGCTTCTGCTACAGATCTCAACTCCTCTTGTCCCACCTCAGAGCTAGTACCTGTTAAGCTAAGCAAATGTTATTTATTAATTACTCAGAATGAGTTATTGATGAGAGTAATTATTTAAACATGTTGGGGTATCCGAGAGCACAAGGGGACTTCCTAAACTGCTTAGGTCAACTTTGACAATCAATAAGTATCCATAAAGTATTAAATATTCATCTTCTTAGTTTGATCATTATTAAAACAAAAACAGAATTTCAGGACGTCTCCCAAAGTTTACTGTTCTGTTTAGGAAGGCTTATGACACAGGATTTTTATTTTATTAATTTTTTTGTGAGATAAACGCACTATGGTAAGACTTATTCAAACAATTCAGACAGACTGAGGTTGGCCTGGGGTACGGGTAAAATATATTTGTATTTTATGAAAATTAACATTTAAGGGTTAATGGGGGCGTTAAAAACAAATTTGACTTTTTTTTTAAAGAAAAAATTTTCGGCTTACTATACAAGAAGCTATTTTTGTGAATTTGAATACATTTAAACTCGATTAAAACAACTAAAAATACTTTTTTGTTATTCTACATCCAAAAACAAGTGGAATATTATTACTTCACAATCACATTATAACAGCAGAGCATTAACATAATTTAGATCGACTGACATAGCAAAGAGGGACAAAAAATTATTGTAATGGAAAAATAATGTTGATATTCGTTTTCCGCACTTCAAAATACCTTTGGATACGAACTTTTGTAGTGACCAAAAAATACATTTTTTTAGATGTTTAATTGCAATAAATTCAACACACCTAAAATGGGAAATGGTACAAAATCGTCCTTCATTGGCAAATTTCAACCAGATGTATAAAATAATACGTTAGAGAAATTTATTATTATTTAAAACTGCAATATCGGATATCATTATAGAGAGTTAGGAATTTATTTCTTTAACACGGGAAATAGGTAGAACAAAACGACCTGCCAACATAATTTCAAAGCTTTATAACTTTTGATTAATGATGATTCGTATTTAAGGTTTTTAAAAGATGCAAAAACTACTTACTTTACAACATAATTACAGCAATAGAAAATTTTTTCGGTCAACTTTACTGGAAGCTATTTTCGTTTTTTGTACACACGTAACCTAATCTAATACGACCAATAATCTCTTTTTTTGATTGGTATAAAATACATACAACGTATTATGGGCAAACGCAGTTAGCGATAAAATAAAAAATGTCAACTATATAAAAAAAAATTTTCGGCTAATTAGCAAGACGCTCG
Source organism: Halyomorpha halys (assembly GCF_000696795.3). NCBI lineage: Eukaryota > Metazoa > Arthropoda > Insecta > Hemiptera > Pentatomidae > Halyomorpha > Halyomorpha halys. Next base: position 582,556 of record NW_027109727.1, read on the forward strand.
AACGCATGTCTAACATGTTTCGATTTAGTATCACCAACAATAGTTTCATTAAAATTGGTGATCCCACTTGCATAGTCTTTCCTTGAAAGTGAGAAGTTAAAATGTCGGTCCACTCCATTCCTGAATTTGGACCAGAGTGTTCTCCTCGGAACATATTTGAAAATTAGCTTGCTTAAAAGTACATTTGTGATAATTTTATCGTTCATTTGCCAGTTTACACTTTTCAACTGACACAACAATATAGGATAAGATAATTAATGAAGTAGTTTTAACAATAAATCATCACAAAAGCATGTGTGGACTGGACCCTGCTACGGTGGTCTCTTTCTAGAACCTATGGTTGGAAAATAGTGTTTTAGTCAAACAATAAAGTCAGTTATTGGTAAGAATTAGATTTGTAATAGAAAATTTAAAAATAGTCGAATTTAAATTACATATCTTTGTACTTGTTACCGACTGATGAGATGAGGACTAAAACTCCTAGAGGATCTTCAAGTGTTAGAAGGACAACTTTTTACTGGATAAATGACTTTGAAAAGGTGAAGCCAACAAAAATACTTTTATTTTCATCTCAGAGTGAGCTTAGTGATGACCAAACCTCTTGGTATTAGCTAATCAATTAGGAGCGGCGAGGCCCGGAGGACCGGATGACACCAGATCCAGACGGCAGTGGTCAGATGATGATAGTGGCAGAGACTGGTGATGAATACTAATGAGCCAATGCCTACGCCTCCTGAATAATCTCATCCCTCTTCCTTTCGGTTCTTTGACGGCTAACTTGGTGGGCTACCTGCTATTGGGGTGAGCAGTCCTCCAGACCATCCTGCTTGTACCGTTATGTTCCTCGGAGAGTTTTGTAAATGGCACAGCAAAGAATTATCTTTCATGTTCCCATTAAAATTTAATACTTTTACATTATGTTTATTTCAATCATCTCACAGAATTAATCGAAAAGCATCATGTACTAATTACTAACGATTAATAATGATGAAAACGATAAAAATGAATTTTTAGATACGCTCTTGTTCAGTCAAAACAACAATGTTTACACTTGAACATAAAACAATACATTCACCATTATTATCAACAGAAATATTCAGTTTTATTTAGACAAAATACTTTTTAATATTTTCGAGTTATCATTTCTTCAACAACAAATAAAGTAACTTTTCTTTGTTGAAAATATTTTTTTTTCTTTTAATGGTAACTCCATAAAGAGATGGTTTATTTCTTTTATGCATGTTCCATCCCATGAAAGGCATACTATATATATTATATTTTTACAGCACAAAATATTTGACTATATATAGTTTGTTACATTGATTATAACATTTTAAAAAAGTAAAGCAAAAACGAAAAACAATAATTAATTCATTAATAATAAAAAAAAAGGATAAAAACAAAAAATTAGTAAAGATAAAAAAAGAAATATACTAAACACAAACAAGACGTTTTAGACTGCCCTTTTATAATTATATATATAATAATTCATGTGAAAATTCAAATGAGCGAATCTCTGGTATTCTAACCAAACCAATAATCAAAATTAAATTAAAAATATTAATTTAATATTTGAGTTATTATATATCAATTAGATGTAGACAGAGCTACCACCTGCTGGATCGATGTTGCGTGGCTGCATTGATTTTTTGAGTATGTTGTACTGTTAATAATCTCAGGCAATTTCCATTTGATGCATTGATTTTAAATCCTGAACTTATATATTTGGAATAATCAGTTAGTAAACAAAAAGGCGGAGCGCGGCTGGGTAGAAGATAATTAAAAACTATATACTTTAATTCTATGGTATATTCTAATTTTTTTAAATTAAAAGAGCAATTTAGAGTTTCCATGTTTCATATTATAAAAAACTATTATCCCGCTAATAGAAGTTTTAAATCAAGTGGGAGGATGATAAGGATTGGGAAGGACGAGTTGTAAGTTTTTAGCATAAATTTTTTCCAATAGGTTTCATGACCTGGATGATATATACATTAACCCTACCAGTGATTTTCCAGGATATGGGTTGGCTTCTTAGATTTCATTTTGAATAGCAGATCCATTCCTTCCGAAATTAACCTATCTGTTGTAATCTACGAAAGATTGGAAATTCAGACTTCGATATCTCCATTGTTCAACGTTCACTCCGTGGGATCATTTAATAAATGTGTTCTTTCAGGAACCAATAACTACTAATACTAACAACCAATAAATTAAAAAAAAATAAAATAAATAAACAAATTATTATACAACCGTTCTGTAACAACAAATTATTTTACATAAGAATCATTCCATCCTGAATTAATCATTTATAGCTTCAATATTTTAAAATAAATGTAATACATGTTTTTTTCTGTTTAATTTTTTGAAATAATTTTATTACAGGGATTATTAAATCTATAGTATACAAGTATCCGTAGTCCATTAGTATTCAAATTTATGTTAGTTAAATGGACTACAAGGTAGTTCGTTGTGATATCTTCGTATAAGAAGTAGTTTCCGTAAATTTTTGACAAAAATAAATTAAATTTTCATTTGGATAAATAATTTTGGTTTCTGGATCTCGGGAAATATAGATCCTGAAGAGGATTTTCTAAAATTGCATAAAAGACAATAATATTGTAAAAGAAAATTTTCTATAATTTTAGAAAATTTACTATTCTTTAAAAAAGACGCAATTAGGTTTTATCATGTAGGCTACTTGCAAAGATATTGTACTCTGAATAGAAAATATGTGAAAGTCTACATTTATAAATTTGAATATAAGTTTAGCTTCAGAAGGCAATAGTTAAATATCTACTTTTAAGGACATAATATACAATTATATCCAGGTAATTTTTTTTTTCCATAACCGCTATTTCTGAAATTTATTGTTTTTAGCATCAATGCTATAATAATATCATAATATAATAATGAGAATAAAACAAGATGAGATAGAATGTAATAAAAATAAGGATCCAATAATATATATCACAAAGCACACAAATACATTCCTAATTCTAATAGTAATATAATACCTAAATTATGTATAATTGAGAAAAAATTGAGGCATATATGGTCATTTGGTGAATCAAAATCAATTATTGAGATAACTGCAACAGTCAATCATAAAATAAATAATCAACAGATGTACCGTCGTAATCTATATCATAATTTTAAAATCGTTCGAAGTATACCGGATAATTTCCTCAGAGATCAAAATAGACTTTGGTCATTCATCTTTTAATTAACTGGGATGTCCTCAGTACATTGTTCTAGAACAACTCGAATCATTTGTTCCAAACGATTTGCTTAACAACGGTCTGTATCGGTTTCTAACATATTTACCCCACCCTAATCTTAGTGAATTTATTATATTTTTGTTTACACATTCTTAAATTTTATTTAAAAATAATAACAGGAACACGAGAACAAATTAAATGGATCATCCATCCATCCTTCGTCAACTCATTAAAGGATGAAAAGCTTCCGTGGTATATTTTCGATGCAATATTCAGAAAGGGCCTTGATCATCATTTTCGAAGTAATGGCACTTTTAAAGTAGTAAAAGAAAAAGCACATTAAGGGCTTGTCTTTGATGGCCAAAAAACTTCATTTTTTCATTCATAATTAATGGTTCAAATAAAATTATAGTTAAACCACTTCATGAAATATTCCATAACAGTTAAACCACCCAATTAATCTACCATAAATGAAGTTCAGAATACTTAGGAATAAAAAATGTTTTGTGGTTTTCGTAGTCCTCAATTCCAAAGGAAATATGTATCTCTAAACTGTATGCAAGGATGTTTTAGTAATATAGTGGTTAGTAAAAAAAAAAAATATTACAAAAAAATAGAAAATAAACATAATCAAATCAAAGAGCGTGAGAAAAAAACCCAGTAAAAATGATAAAAATATGAATAAAAATTATGTAATAATGATGATTAAAATTGAAAATATCAAAATTTTAGAAATGCTATTCATAAAAATAAATCTCAGAAAAACAATATAAAAATAAAACAACTTACAACAGATATTTCCAATTGCCGATTCGTTTAACACACTCTCACTAACCTATAAAAAAAATAAATAAATAAGTTAATATAATAACAATATGTATGGATTAATAAATAATACATATCAATTTCATATTATATGGAATATATATAAATTAACCATAACGGACAGAATCTAAATATCTCAACTTTTTTCTTCTTTTTTTTTAATATCTTTATTGAAATTTACAACTGCATATTATATAATACATTTAGTAAATCTGATCTAAGTTAAATTGGAGTGTTACAGGCGTGTAGCGCAACTACCCACTAGTACTCTAATGACACTCTAATGACATTTTACACTAGCAGTTCTCGTGGCCATCTTCTTTTCAGGAGGATTGTCAGGAATGGAAGAGGATGCAAGATTAGAAACTAGGGGGTTTGAGTGGTTAGAGAGTTTATGGAGGGAGTGATATCTGGTTCGGGCTAGATCGGTTACAAATGGAACATTAAGGTCTTTGTGGATTTCATTTGTGACAAAGTAGGGAGGATTTAAGATTTTACAAAGGATTTTGGATTGTAAGGATTGGATACGAGAGGAATTCGAAGGCTTAGTGGAGCCCCAAAGCTCAACTCCGTATGTCCAGATTGGCCTTATTACAGTCATGTAGATCAGTCTTTTGTAATGAGTTGGAAGTTTAGACGGTTGTCTAGTAAGGGCTGCAATAGTCGAAATCGACGTGCTGTTTCCAGTCTTTTCAGTCTTGTGTGAGGATTCCAGGTTAATCGTTTGTCCAGATGTAGTCTAAGGTAGCGGATCTGTTCGACAGGGTTAAGAGTAACATTATTAAATGAAACTGTAGGGCAGCCAGTAGGTTTACGACGAAGGGTAAAGGTGATTTGATGGGATTTATCTTAATCCTCCAATTACGAGGGCTGTGATATGGGATCTCAGCTTAATCAAGAAATATCTTCTTTCAATAAACGGATTAAATTATTATACAAAATAAAAATCAAGAAGTTTCAACCAATTTATAAAATAGTTTGTACTCAACACTAGATTTAATTCCTTCTACTCGAGAACTGTAAAAAGTTCGATTTACTTTTTATTTTCTATCCACATTTTGTTTTTGTTATTTTAAGAATGTGGTTTACTTTTCATTTAAAAATCGGATTGAATTACAGGAGATTAAGGTTATGCGAAACAGATTGGAGTACGATGATTGCGTTGTTTCTGTATCAAAATCATCAAGTAAAAAAAAATATTTTACTATCGAAAGGAACGAGTTGTAAGTCAGGCGTGAAGACGAAGAGGTTCACTTCCTCAAGATTGCGTCACCCATAACGTCAACATTTGCTTAAGGTATCTTATATGGTCCTTCCGGGATGGAATATCTAACAGCTCCAAGAAGCTTCTCACTAAAATATGAGATACAAATATTTCTACAGTCTTTGGATAAACGTATCACATTTACACGAATATAATTATTTTCTTATTCACTAATACTTATTTTATGTACGAAAATGTAAAATATGAATTGGTACAACTATGTATAATTAGGTAATGAAAAACACCAGATCAAAATATAAAATTTCTGACAGAATTCATCTAGGACGGAAATTACAAATGATGTCTCGCAAAAACCTAAAGTATAAAATGCCATGGATCATATTTCTCCTTTTCACTGATTCGCAGAGCTTTGACGTTAGTAGTTTAACGTTCAAGTTATTTTTCAAATCAAAGATTTTTGTTTGACAAAATTAGAAATGGATACACTGCATTCTGACCTGAAGTTCTTCATACAACGGAGTGCTATGTTGAGACTCCCCTTACAATTTAAATAATTAAAAATATATATTGAAGTTTGTGAATAAATAAAGGACAAAACTACCACAGGATACAATATAAGACAATTTAGACAACAATGTTTTAAAATCAATATTAGGAAAAATATCATGAAGCGTAGGAAGATTATAGTAGCAATATTGCCTGAAGATGGGGAAATATTTATTCCATATCTTACTTTTTGAATATTATTTTCCATTTTAGATCAATTATGTTGTTAATTTTATTACAGCCAGTCCTGTTTTCCTTGTTAAAATTAGAAGAAATTATTAAACAATTTCCAGTGATATTGGGATGTTTAGATTCTACCAATTAATTAATTTTATAAAAACGGAATTGATACAAAATGGAGGGTAACAAAATTAACTTCATATTCGGGCTCGGCAACTCAAAAAACCGTTTATACAAATCTTGAACAAAAATAAAAAATTGAAATATTTCTCACTTACCGGAAAGAGGTTGCAAATTTCCCAAACCTTTTGGGATTCCCAACTTTTTTAAGAAAAGTTTCCGATCTCTCAGTTTTTTATGATCACAAGAAGATATCATTTTGGTTGATTTAAAGGCAAGAAATAAAGTCAAGTTTTTTTTTTAAACTATTAAGATTTGCAAGTTGATCAGTTGAGCTCACTGCACCGAATAAAGATTATATAGATTTTGTGTCACAAAAATGGTATCACATATATTGAGTTAGAGAAAAATATGGACGTTAAGGAAGAAAACGAAGTTCAGTTTCAGTTTCAGTACACAAAAAAACATCAAGATCAGTTAAAATTATCAAACCAAATTTCAAAAAGTACCATCTTGTAGATCTGCGTAATTTAATAAGGAAGATGAATTTCATTACATTAAAAAAAATTTGTTTTAGTCATACCTAATTTAAGTAAATATACTACAAATCTATATAAACCGTAAAATATATCTTAAATGACAGTAATCCAGGCCATATATTTTTAAAATATATATCTTAAAGAAATTTATGATACAAATTAAAATGTATTTCATTTGCGAAGTTTAATCCTGTTGAGGATATCTATAAAACGAGCTGTAGTACGGCACAAAAGGAACCCTACAGAAGAAACATCTGGACAGTAGGCGAGAGGATGGAAGCTCTTCAACTGCACCGATACCAGCCTGGCCTCAAGTGTGATAGTATGATAGCGAAACAGCTGTCGTACATCAACGTCTACACGTGTCCAAACCCAACCGATGCACTAGAGACAAATACCCCAATATTAATATTATAAATGTACAAATACAAGATTACGAGATGAGCTTAGAAGGAAGCCGTAATTGTAGAACCCAATTGATTCATACCAATCAAGGTGAAAGGAAAAAATATACTTTTTTAGTTGTAATTTTTTGACAAATTAACAAACTAATTGCTAAAATGATAATTTCATAATCTACAGTTTTTTATTAAATTTACTTTTATTGATTGGACATTTTTCTTAAATTAATGTACTGCTGTCTCTAGTCAAGCTATTAATTTAGGACAAAAAAAAATAGACCAAATAAAATCAAATTTTAAGCAGAAATTCTCTTAAATTACAAATTATTAAGTATTCTACATTTATTATTTTAATTATTTTTTTAAAAACTAATTTATCTTCATTAATTAAAGTGTTTTATAATTATGAAATTATAAATCGTTAGGGGTGTCATTTGCAGACCAAACCCCAAATTTAATGTTAACCACAAATTATATCATTAAAAACCAACCTGAAGTATAATCTTAAATAATCATTTAACGAATTAGTGAAATTTGATTTTGACTACCAGTCTTAAAAAATAAAAATAAAATTGAAAATTGACGAAACAGTCCGAAGCATTGCCTGTTATAAATAAATTATTTGGAGTTGAATAGGGTTTAATTTATTTCTAGAAATATTAATTCTGACATACTTTGACAAAGAGGATTTTTTTTTTGTGTGTTCATAAGGATGTTTAACATAGTCCGCTAGCTAACTAACATCTTAAGTTTCAACTAACTCTTAGAACTAAACTATAAAAGTTTATAGAAAATTGTTCACTATTTAATGAGAACGACGAAAGTATTATGAAAAATAGGGGAATAAGAATTTGTTTGAAAACAATCTTTACCGCTCAAAGGAAATTCATCCCTATGGATCTGAGGATTGTCATTTTCCCTAGTGATATAAATTAATATAATGAAATTCTAAAATAAACATTAAGAAAATAAAAATATTAATAATTTTCGTAAATTTGGAATCTATCTGAAAGTGCACCACAGCATTTTCATTTAGTTTAAACCGAACTGATAAATCACTATCATTATCTACTACAATAAATAAACTTTTTCAAGTTTTAAAAGGTTCAAAAAAATACTTGTGCTGAACCAAATTTGTAAAAGACTGTCAATCATAAATCACTGGATCAAAAAATAAATCAAGAGATGTACGAAGGACATTAAGAATCGCCAACAACAATATGCGCCCTAGAAACCTAAATACACATTTCATTCCTTCTACACTACCGATTCCGTAAACAAAGATTGAAGCCAGCTTTTAAAAAACAAACATTAGTAAATTTGTTTACACTTATAAAACATCGATTAGCAGTAATGACAAATACTTCAGTTGTAGAAATAAACATGATAACCTGATCATAAAATGAATACATATTAGTCAATAGACACATACATATTGCAGTTAAAGCAAAAAAAATTTAGCTCAAAAATAGTAAAATGTGAAATTTTATAGAGAAAAAACTCAAAACAAGGAAAACACCCCAAAATAAATAAGATATTAATATAGTGCTGTTGCAGGAATATCCGGTCTCTACTAATAACAGATATCACCTTATTAAAATTTCGGTATAGTTTAAATATTAAATCTAATTATTTTGGCGCTTAGGTATATTAAGGTACCGAAGTAAATTTTGTTGAAAAAAAAACTCAACATTGTAGTAAAAAAGTTAAATTATACCTGATATTCCTAAAACAAATGAATTATATAATTATTATAAATAATAATTGTTTGACATGGTATTAATAATAGTAATAAAATTTAAATGGACGTAATCTGATTTTTTGATTTAATCAAAATTATGCTACTATATTATGGTACATATTCAAAAACTCGAGTGGATAAAACATTTAAATAAAATAAACAAAATCATAAAACTATTATCTGATTCATAAATAAAAAACACTAATACAAATAAGCTCATAATACAATTTCAGTATGGATTAAATATTAAATCAAATTATATTGGCCCATTATGACCAACTCAATATGATGGTAAAAACATCAGGTTAAATTATATTTGATTTCACAAAAATAAATGAAAATAATTAGGCACGGTATTAATCACATTAATTAAATTTGAAGAGATGTAATCTGATTAATAATTTAATAAAAGGTATATGTTTTTATACCTCTGAGTTTTCGAATTGGTTGCTAGTTGCTTGTTGGTGCATGGAGTGGAATGCAGAAAGCATGCAAATAAACCATAAACATGAGTAATTTTGCTTACCAATTGACACAAAAAGAAAACTAACCAAAATATGAAACTCAACCTATTGGATAAAAAATATATACAGCCTAATAAAATAATTAGACATTTTTATTTAATTGTTTTTTTTTTTTAGATAGATTTTCAGTGATTACAAATTGGTGGAGACAACGGAAATAATCATACTAAACTGAGCGGTGTACCAAGTACTGCAAACCGACATTCCAGACACTTGTGGTCAATTGATAAATAGATCAGTATAACAACCTTTTAAGACCAGTTTACAAAACAAGCTTTGTAGCCCAAGAGCCCATGAAGAAAAAAACGTCAGTTATTTCACTCCAATTTTTCATTACATTAATAAAAACTATGCTTAGTTACCAGCCAAAGTTGATGAGTTTATTAAGTATGGTTTGGGGGAATTAAAAAATGGCGGTCGCGTTAAAAAAAAAAAATTTCATTTGGAGCTCCTTATCTTTAAAACTCCCTAAAACATTAAAAACAATATTTAAAAAAAAAAAAAAAAGGAAATTTGCTATAATATTAGCCCTAAAAGAGCTGTTGATTTCTTGTTTTTTGTTAATGACGTTTATCTTTGTAAGAGTAGTAGCTATCATCCAATTTTCCAAAATATAATTCACAAGATGTTTTTTTCGGACAAAACGTTTGGTTTATGAAAACCTATACCACAGTAACTATTAGATAGATGTCAGCACTCAATTAAATCTTGTTTAATGTACTATAAAGTAGTTTAAGACATCTTCATTTTTCATCAATCCTTCATCTTCCTTCATCCTTCATCTTAATCTTCAACAATCCTACGAATATAAACCTGGTGAAGTACTATTTTGAATGGTGACAAACATGTATACGTCTCATGATTCCTGAGAGATATAGTTTTTTTTTCATAAACCAAATATTTTATCGGAACAAGAAATCAACATCGACAAAAACAATTCTACTATGGCTCATATTTTAGCAAATTTCCTCTTTTATTTTAAAATGATGGTCCATTAGGTTTTTTTTTAATGTTGTAGGCAGTTTTAAAGATATGGAGTTAAGGCAGTTCGTAGCTCATATAGTTAGGCCTAGGTCTATCGTTCCATGATCTGCGAGTGGCACCGGATCGAATCCGACCTGAGGGCGTTGACATTTTTCATTAATTAGTGGTCCCAAAAAATAAATAACTTGACCCCACACCATGGCTAGAATATGTTGGCCAGCTGTAGATAACTAAGCAAACATCATCTTCACAGTAGATTGCCATAAAAAAAAAAAAAAAAAAAAAGATATGGAGCTCCAAATATTATTGGGAAAAAATATTTTTTTAAACATTTTGCAAAAGCGGCCATTTTTTATTCCCCTAACCATATTAGGTGGGACTCATCAATTTTGTTCTCTTGTACTGTTGGAGTAGCATGAGTTCAATATGGTTCACGCATATGCCGTTAATACATTATATTGTATTATTATTTAATCCGTATCAAATCCAAGGATTTACGACTAAGAATTTTTTATTTGTTCATAAATATTTATTCAACAAGTTTAAAAACATTCCTACTTAAGTTAATTATCAAATAGATTGATAGTTTTTATTTATTCATTTTTTATTATAATTAAAGGTAAATTATAGGTGATTATTGTAAATAAATAAAAATAAAAGTAATTTAGAGGAATCCATTTAAAAAAAATTGGTATTTGGTAACTTGGTATTATAAGTAGTATTATACCCTATAAGACTATTTGGATGAAGAAGACACGACCTATCTGACTATAAACACCATTTAATTTAACAGGTCCCTACAACTTTTAGTTTATGAACTAGGAACTTAACATACCATTTAGCAAGACTTCAGAACTCAAGAGAATTAAAGCGTGTATTACCGTCAAAAATTTTTATTTACAATTTATTCCATCTATGAGCAAATAAAAATATATTTTAAGTAAATATTTATATTTTCAACTTCATTTATTAATCGAGGCAGGGTTACATCACTTTTGAAGTTTGTAAATATTTGAAAAAAAAAATCAATCAATTTAGTTTCTTGATATTACAATTAGTAAAAATATAACCATGTTAAAATAATTATAACCTATAATCAATTACAGAAGGCTTTTATTTCACAATTATTCCAAATTTCATATCAATATAAATTATTCATCACCTTCCAACCGTAGTTAAATTATTGAAATATTCCCACTCTAAAAATTTCTTTCGTCTGAATGATCTATAAAATACATTTCCTTATCCCAATAAGGAATTATAAAGACTAAATTTTATCCTAAAAAGAGGTCATTCACGCCTGACATTCTGTTTAGAGGAAGATGCTTACCCTTCCAGATTGTTGCTAAACCTCATGTCAGTTCATCCATGAGGTTATATCATCCGAACTGGGTTATATTAGTAGAGTAATTCAGATTTTTTTTTTCACAAAATCAATTGCAAATCTTAATTACTAATTTATTCAGATAATTAATAAGAAAAGAAACTAGGTTTATATTTTCACTAATATTATCTCTCCCTTACCAATTACTGAAAATCGGATTTAACTAATAAATGATCCTGTACATTAACAGGCATTACATTACTGTTATATATTAAATATGACATGCCAATGTCCTGTCAATAGAAGTGTAAAATTATATGTAATAATAATTAATGTACTCCTTCATAAATATTGATTTCATTTTTAAACTTATTATTTGTGATCTGTTCGATTTAAGCAGTCTTTATAATTTAAAGAGACCGTCAATAACAAAGCAATTTTTTATTCCTTTTTAATCCCTTTCTATTTTAATAATTTCCTTTGTTTTTCTCTTTCTTTAAACGTAGAGACTTTTTAATTAATTAAACCCTTAATAAATTAATTAACCCTTAATAATTAGGTAACTTATCAACTTATTAATTCCAATGAAAAAAATAATATTTAATTGCTTTTACACTCCCTTTTTATAGATTCAAAACTATTTATTACACATAATTTTATTACTTATCACATTTTTTAAATGATGTTAAATTAAATGTTCTAAAACTCACAATGGAGCAATCAACAGCAATGCATCTATATAGAACAGTGAATTCTTGATATTAATTCAGAGAAGAGAAAATGTTCTATAATGCTAGGGTATAATAAATCCAGAGCGTATTCACTTGAACTCGTAATGTATGCACGTAATAAGATTATAATTAATATTTTTATTACAGGGTATAACTTTTAGATTGTAAGAAGATAGTCCTCTTGGAGGCCAATAAAGTTATCAAAATAGTAAAAGAAAACTTAATTTTAACCAAAGTTTCGTCCCACTTTGCAAGGCTTTGTCAGTGCTGTCGTACGGTAAAATATCATTTTCCAATAAGTATAACTATTAGTTTCCTCATAATTTGATTATCTCTCAATACTTTTTTTACTCTACCTAAGTCAATTAATTTTATTTTTTTGTCGATTAAGGCCTACTTACATGGTGACAGTGTTTTATCAAGGTAATGCTAATAATTCAATAAAATAGAACTGCAAGACTCTGTCCACAGAACTTCATACTGACGGTAAATCTTAACCAACCTAAAAGTCTTTTTTTCTTTTCTTTTTTTTTAATATTTATTTATTGCTATTTACAACTGTACATTATAATACATTTAGTTAATCTGATCTAAGTTAAATTGGAGTGTTACAGGCGTGTAGAGGAACTACCCATTGGTAGCACTCTAATGGCATTTTACATTAGCTGGTCTCGTGGCCATCTTCTTTTCAGGTGCCTCGGAGGATTGTCAGGAATGGAAGAGGATGCAAGGTTAGAAACTAGGGGGTTTGAGTGGTTAGTTTATAATGGAAGGAGTGATATCTGGTTCGGGCTAGATCGGTTACATAAGGAACATTAAGGTCTTAACCAACCTAAAGTCAAAACACAATTAACATTTTCGTTAAACGTTATTACAGTAGGTAAAATAGATAAGGTGCACTGTCGAGGCGTATAAATGTATAAGTAGCAATCACTTTCGCAATATATTGCTAATTATAACAAAACCCGACATCCAAACATCAAAAATTAGGGCAACTGCCATATAGTTTACACAATGGTAGAGACCACAAATACTACGTTAACTGTCACAGTGGAAACAGCTCCAAAATATTTCGGGTTTAAAACAAGTAAGCCCTCCATTCATAATCTTATTTTCTTTAGAATCAGAATTTATCACTAAAAAAGTAATTCGTACCGAAAAAGGTTTAACTCTGAGTAATAGAGTGTAAGGTAATGAAAAAACAGACATAAAATATAACTATTTCTTTCTAATTTATTACTATTATAAATATTTGATAAGTCACAAGCTATTAAATTATTATAAGCAATAAGTCATTTGCTCATTTTCCTCAGTAGTAATCAACTCAATCTACATTAAAGAATCATATGAAGTCATATAATCAATCATTCCAATCTGTCATATTTATTAAGGTTTTTTTTTTCTTTACGTTAAAACTGAAAGCCAAGCCATTAATAGGCTTAGATTGTTTATACATTATTATATAATTGCGTTCTTTACTAAGTGTTTGAACAATGAATCTCAGTTTGTTTAAAAATTAAAGCAATATGAAGAAGCCGGCGTAAAGTAAAACCGTATCTACAGTGCGTCATTCTACAAAAAATTTTCGCAAGGGTGTATCGTTAAGTTGTTACAGTCGAAAAAAAGACCTTTTACGTTATTTAAATTAATTAGCTAATTAATAAATTTTAAAAACTGCCAGAAATGCGTTTCCGTCTTAATTGTGATAGAAACTATTTTTTAAAAATTATTTGCAGGGATATTTTCTACGGACTGGATTTAATGCATCAGGCTCCTGCTAAACTATTACAGGCTCTTATCACATTATTGCAACTCTCATTTGGCACTGGTTATATCTGCATGAATCCTAATAATTCATCCCCACCACTTTTAACATCGAAGTGTTAGGATTAAGGTATAAATGGTTAGAATAAAATGATTTCTTAAAATTCTAAAACCGAAAAAAAAGCTATAAAAAATAATACTGCTTCTTAAATGAGATAAGAGACGCCAGGATCAACACGCGCTACTCTGAGGTGTAAATGATGCAGAGAGCTAATTACATTAAGATAGCTCACTACACCAATGGCTACAAAGGCTACATTATCCACCAGTGGGCAGGGCCTTATTAATCATTGTTCCAGTCGAGAAAACGAAGAAGCCTCTAATGACGGACAACTACAAACAATGAAATTCGATCTAAAGCTCCCTCAATAGAAGCCAATGGAGGCAAGGAGCTCTTCACCTTCAATACCACTGCTTTATTATGTATTAATCAACAAAAAAAGTAGTTAATTAATATCGCATCAAGTCCAGTTAATTAATTAGAAAACATTAGCTTAATTAATGCAAATGCAACGAAAAAAACTCAGGGTAAGAGATCATTTGAATGACGAGAACCATGAAGTATATAGTGAGTCACCTTGTCACAACTGTAGCTAGCTAATAATTTTGAAAATAACACTGAGATATCTGGAGTCGAGCTATGAGGCTATATTAACACCGAATCCCCCTCGTATCCAATCCATATCTCAAATCCTCCGTAAAATCCTTAATACTCCTGACTTTGTCACAAATGATCTATCATGACCTCAATGCTCCATATGTTGCCGATTTGGCCAGAACCAGATACCAATCCTTTCAGGATCCATTTCTCAACCACTAAAATTAAATTGCTTCAAAACTGACTTCTCTTTCATTGCCTGATAATCCTCCTAGACGTCTAAACAGAAGATGGCCTTGATATTTTTTCTAGAAATGTTATTGGAGGTTTACCTATGGGTAGAATATTCATGTGTCTGTAACACACCATTGTAGTATAAATCACATCACATACTTATTGTATATATTTAATATATTACATCCAATAAATAAATTTTAAAAAAAATTGATCAATTCAACAAAACGACAAAGGTTAATGATAAGCCTGTAATTGTAGTATAATATACTGTAATATATAATACTTATACAGCTTTAGTTGTTCCTTGTCTACACCATTCTACATATAGAGAGTGAACATCACGATCTAGTTTCAAAATAAAGTATAAACCAATGCTATTAGTCTCATCTCATAACATACGGGATTATCTTAAGGTAACCACCCAAAATAACAAAGGCGGGAGGGTCAAGTTTTCATTCCGTGGGATCGAAACTGCTAAGATAGACCCCTTAACTCCATCGCCTACAGTCGGCCCATTTGTATTTGGTAGAATTTCACTAACTTATACAATATGTATGACTGCCATTACAGAACTTAAAGCCATTTGCATTATAGAACAAAAAGTATTAGTGCTTGCAGTTTGTTAATTGTATACTTTTATTTATAGACTAATACAATTAGCTTTCATTACGAAACGGAGCCATATTTTACCGCCAAGATGTTTACCATAGTACTAAGGAAAAAATCTCTTCTCTGTACAAAAAACGGGAGGGTTGATGGATTATATTCTCTTGTTCCTTAGCAAGATAAAAACTCACAAAAAGGATCCGCGTTATACAGGCAAGGGTAGTATCCAGAAAGAAAAACAAAAAAAAAAAAAAAAAAACCTTTTACATTTAATATCCCTGTCTCCTCACTAATATTCACTCATTCCTCGTAATGGCGAGTTAAAATGTAAATGCAGTTCAATATATGTAAATTTTTTCAATGACTGCCCCATTAGCTAAAAATAAATGTTTTCGGGGTAGCATAAAATTTATGCTCGAAGACAAATTGGATTACGGACTGATAGAAACGGGACCAAATTTATCTTGGAAGTCTAAAACGTAAAATGCCTGTACAAATTTTAGAACAAAACTTTTTTTCTTCAATTCTGCTTAGATAGAAGTCCTTTGCAACTCAAAATAAGATTGTAAAAATTTGACATTATAAAACATAATACGTAAAATAGAAATTTTATACACTACAAATGTTGGAAACATATTGAATAGACAAATAAGTAACTGTTCATACGACAATAAACTGGGACTTATGTTTTAATGGAAAATGGTGATGTTTAGGTAACTTAACATAATGAAACCATAATGAAAAACAGCTTCATGATATCTTGGAACTACGAATCCATGTTAATTTCTTTGATTAGCTCAAGACCTGACTTATTAACGTATTAACCCACTCCCCAGTCTCCCCCAGACTCTGACACCAACTATAGGTTCAATCCGGTAACAATTAATGTTATAAGAATAAACTCAAAACGTTTACAACACTGATATACGATACCTATAGTGTTAATAGGTAAAGGTTTAAGTTTCAGCGAAAATAAGAAAATTAAGTGTGCCCTAACATTTTAAAGAGACATCATGATTTTCTCAATACAGCTGATAAACGTACCTTAAAATCCACTTTTCAAACAGTTTCCTATATGTATTTTTGTAGTATTTAATAATATATTTTAGTTAACGTGCGTTCTAAAAATAAAGAAAATATTTTTTTTTTAATTTTAGAAAGTATTAAGACGGGGAGCGTGGTAGCCACTGGGTAAAGCGCGTGGTTACTAACTCTAAGGACCTGAGTTCGAATCCAGCTGGGCAGAAATTTTTTTTTGTTACACTATAGCCGTGAGTCAACTTCTGTGGGTCTGGAGCCCTCCTGGAGGTCCTCCCGCCTTCTTAAATTGGGTAAAAATCTGGCGGTCGAGCGTGATTCTGATCAAATCACCTCCTTGCACAATCGTGGGTTGAGTAACAGTACTTCTTTACAAAGTACTGCACCCCTGACCCCCCAGGGGTTGTAGCGGTACAGATTTTAATTAAATTTTAAATTATAAAGACGATTTTAGTGTTTCGCATTACGCATATATGTCTCGTAAAATCCCATACAAGAACATGAAACAAGAATAACGAGAACAAAAACCAAATAATTACTTCAAGTGAATTATTTCATTTTAAACTCTTGATCATTATTGAAGAAGTAATCCTATGTTCCATTTATGTTAGAAATGTTATGTTGCCGGTTATAAACTTTAAACAGTAATATGAGTAAACATGGACTAGAGAAATATATTGTTGAATAACAATGTAGCTTATTCGGGATGATTACATTTGAAAACTGATACCTTCCTGCCATGTTAAACTAAACAGAGACAAGGTTTAATTAAACAGACGTTTAGAATTTCTCTCCAACTACTGATTTAGACTGACTCACTACCCGTAATGGCTAATTATTTTTCTAGAATACGACTACAGAATATTATAAACATAATAATAATAAACAAGATTTAATTATAGATTGATTTAAATACAATTAAAATTCCCGATTACCAATCTGGTGGTTAAATATATAAAAATCCAATACGACTCGAGTGTTTAAGACGATTTACTACATTTTATTGTAATCAATCTTTTTCCGTTGCTTTACTCTTTTATTTTCTGATCTTTTATTTGTTCTCAGTTCTTAAATATAACGTGTCTAAGCTAAATTGGCTTTCTGAGACACAGATGAGAAAAAATACCGGGTTATCCTTAATGACTACTTTTTCCTCAACAGTGGGAGAGAAACTTGATTCATGAGGTTTATTTTAACACAAGTCAAAACTATCAACGAAGTGGCAACGCATGATTCAGGATTTTAACATAGAATTCCTTCGTGTGTCCTTGAGTTCCTAATGCCGACTAAATATTATACATACCTAAGAACCGTATTTATGATATTTCTTAACTAAAACATAAATTTTATTATTTTTATTTACTTCACTATAATTTGTTTATTTTATGTTCTAAAAATTAGAAGTTATAGTGCGAATGAACTCCTTCGAGAAGAAACGAAAAAATAAGGCGAAAATGAAATAGTAAACAAGAAAATAATAGCAAATGGATAAACATTACGAAACTAATAAAAGGTAAATATTCTCTTTAATTGTTTAAGTCGATGTTATATATAATTTAAATTAAATTTCTTGCAATATCATTTAATTCTAGTTTGTTATAATAACTTAAAAAAGATCCTATAGCCTGAATTATACAGTTCTAATAAATCTTAATATAATTAGTGTCGCACATATAGTAAAAACGTTTTCAGGCTATAATTTAAAAAAAGAAATTATGTTCAGTATTGTTTAAACAAGTAAAACAAACAGTAAAAACTATTTCAGATTTGTAGTAGTAAGTCACTGTTTTTGACCCACCCTTCTCTCCCCTAAGTTGGAATACCGTTGGAAAGTTGACGAAAGGAAGTAACTTTTAAAAAATCTCCAATAACGTACCTGAAAATTCAGTGTATGAGATTTTGGAATATTATACATTTTTACTTTGCTTTGGCCGCTACGATCGCCTAACGAGGAAATATTTTCATAAAAATCCGCATCTATCTAGGAAATTCATCAAGGACTCCAAAACCGGTTAAATAAGTTGAGAAATCAACAATTAAACATAGAATAACTGGGATTTGTATGGGAACAAAACGAGGTTTAAACACGTAAAAAAATTCCCATTTACATAACAATCAAAGCCTAATTAATGGCAAATGAAATAATGAATAACTCAATAAGTCTGCGTTATCGTTAATCCTCAGAGCCATTACGGACCAAATGGGAGTTGGTGTCGACAATGCAATTTTGGCTCCATTCCATGAGCCACCGCACTAACGAGCCATGAAACACGAAGCTTCCTAAACATCTTGAGACATCTACAAAAAAACACATACATCTATAATCTTTCACTTCATATAACTACAGTTTAAGTGCCTACAACCGTAATAAATCTAATTTACATCTTTAAGATGAATTACGTCTGCATTTAAACATAATAATGGACTTACCACAAAAATAATGTCAAAATCGAAAACTTTAACCGAATAATCCCTTACTACGCTTTAGCGAATCTAGCAACTTTTGCTATCCTTTGTATTAGGTATTCATGATTCAACAAGCGAGAAATGCTTGGCTTGCGATAATTGTGTTATTGAAAGAAGATCCACGGACCAATGAAGTAGATTGAGTGAAGGTGCTGAAATGAGAAAATATTGAAACGTATATGTTGTAATTGTAGTCAGTTCAAGCCTTTGTGAAAACCCAGAAAAAAAGTTCTGATTCTAAAGTAGAAGGTGATGGCGAGAAAGAAGGTGGCGTAAAAGTTTGAAAGAGTGGAACACTTTATCTATTTGGAAGTAATGATACTTCGCAGGATATTAGTAGTAGGAAATAGATGCTACTTTGGGATGATTACTTTTTAAAAGTAAGCTTATTACCAATAATAGTGAGTCCCAAAACGCTAAAGCACCCAGCCATAACGAAAAATAAACGAACTAGACTATTGACTGAGGCTAATGCAAGCAAATAGACTACTCATTTTGAATAGAAATATATTACGAAGAATCTTCAGCCCAGTCAATGAAGATGTCTGGCGAAGAAGAAAGAATGTGTAAATTTACGAAGTCTTCATGGACACCAACATTGAAAGCTTTGTTATGGTCGGAATAGGCAAGGAATATGACAAGAGTGGACTACAATAAAATCTCGGGTGAACTGCCTAAGATGATCTTTCATAGAACAGGTAGAATTGGGTGATCCAACCACAGATTACTAGATAGTGTCCGATTTCGAGGAGTTCAGAACAAGGGTAAGCTACGCACGTAGCATCATTGATTTCAATGAAACTTTTTTTAGTGATACTAGGTGGAAAAATCTCAGATACATATCCGAGGGTTCTTGCTGATGCACCCTAGGAGCCGATAAGAAAAATATTATAAATAATTTTCCTGTTTCTCTTCATAAATTTAGCTTCTTATTATTACTTATTTAACACAAAAAAAATAAAACAAAGAATCGATTGGTAAATAATAACCATTAAATAAATGCAGGGGAAAAGCTGCATAAGGTAATATAAAACATGTTTAAAATATTTTTTATCAGCTCTGAGGGCGCATATGTAATATTTTTTGACCTAGTATCACCAAAAAATGTTTAATTGAAATCGGTGATCCCACTTGCGTAGCATCCTCTAGTAAGTAGGATTGGATAGCTCCTGCAGAGGACAGAAAAGAATGACGGAAGCTACAGAAGGAGACCGTGATTCAGTGATAGATCGTTGTGCCGATTTTTGATGCATTATTCAATAATTGTGAGTAAAATTTATCAATATTTCACATTACATTAAAAGAAAGAAACACATAGTGCAAATCTAAATTCATAAAACGACTACCTCACAGTTGTCATGGCTAGCAATTAAAGGTCCAGAAGTTCGAATTTGTTCTTACCTATAAACAATAAAACAAAATTAGTTCTCCTTGTAATGAAAATTAAAACATAAAAAAAAGAAAATTAGAATATACTTTGACTTATCATAATTCTAATAAAACTCATAAATGGATACAAATGAATTAATAACACATTTCCCGAAGAGTCTGTAATTAGATGATGTATTTTATTCTTATTATTTCTCACAACAAGTAATTTATTTAAACCAAATATAGTATTTACAATATCGTCGTGATCTAAATATTTATCACTTTAATATAATATATTATTTTCACAACTTATAATTGCATAGTGTATCAATTACTACTGTTTCAATATTATTAATTTATAAGTTCATTACCAATTATTATGCCAGCTAATGTATCCTATTGATTTATTAATAAATGTTTTTATTGCAATATATTGTTTTTTATTAGTTCATTACTCCTTATAGAGTTAACTAATATATCTTTTGGTATTAATATTTTAGATTTGTTTACATGGATGTCTTTTTATACCTCTACATATTTATATTTCTTTTAATTACATGTCACTTGTATACTCATGCATTAGCTTAACCTACTCTGTATATTTTTTAATTTTAGCCTTGATAAAGACCTGCAATCTAGGTCGAAACGTAGGCCATTAATGAATAGATGAAATTATTGCTTAATTGATTTTCTTTACTACAACCCTGACCAGAAAAAATTTTTTTCCACAGATATGTTACAATTAAAATAAATCAACGATACGTTATGCGGTTATACAATGGAACGATAAAAGATAGCTAAAGATCTTGGAACCGTTAATAGACAGTCACGACTACTTAAATCCCCCTTCAGATCTAGCGGTTCCGGTAAGGTTCTTTAGAACTAAATGTAAATTACGAATAAGTGAAATTATACAGCTATATTCCGCTATGAGAGAGGAAAGAGATTAAGGAAAAAGAATCCACACAGAATCGACCCTGGCGAAGGTCAACATTTAGGCCAAAACGTGCACACAAATAAAATAGGTTTAATTTATTTGTGTTCATTTACATTCACTGATCCCCCCCCCAAGCTAAAATCTTCTTATAAAAAAATATTTATTGTCTAAAAACTAAGACAAATTATCCTCATTAATTGAGTTCTTCTGGGCTGAAATCCTTTTAAGATATTAAGGGGTATACGATATAAGATGTTATAAATACAACAAGAGCAATATTACAAATATTCCCCGTTTTTCCGATAGATACCTCTCCATCCAGGATAAATTGCAGAATTGTCAGCAACTAACCTTGCCTCACTAACGATTCTCGATATTGTTTGAAGAGATAGAGAAGGTTTCCTCGAGACATTTATAGGAAGTCATTACTGAAGCGCTTTTATAAAAGACAAATATTCTTTTCCCCATCCTTTGTTATGTTTTATAAATATTTCATACAGAGAAACAAATTATTCCTTATTTATCGCATATCTACACCTTGTATAAACTATGATGGAAAAATACAAAGGAAGAAAAGACAATCTTTTAATAATTAGCACTGGAGCGTTCATAATTAATATAAATTTTACGTATCTCTAATTTTACCATAAGTCTAAAAATACTAAATCATTATTGAAAATAATAATGTTCATATTGTCATATAAAGCGGATAAGTCGTTGGCTTCGGAGACCTTTGAAATCAATCAAACAAGTAACAGATTTAACAATTCCCGACAACAAACTGAACTACTTAACAGAGGAAAGAAGGGGCAACCGCGGAGATTGAAAAAGTTTAATAGTTCAATATATCGCAAGAAAATAAACATTACCTTCAGTCAGAAACAAACAAGGAAACACATCACTTCATCTGCGTACAATATAAAGAAGCTTGTTTATTATTATTATTTTCTTAATATTTTGTCTCTGAATTAAAGTTGTTATATCGTTTTGTTTTTTTCAGCCCTGATGAAGAACTGAAATTCAGACCGAAACGTCGGCAACGATCACCTTCTCATATTAAAAAAGTGCATGAAGTAATAATTTGGTCGGTATGGTACAACAACCAAACTTCAATAAACCAGTTTGTAGTAGATTAAGATAGAGGTAGGTTGCTGGAATAATTACGTCTTTCTATGACATTATTATTACAATGTTCTGTGGCGCTTCTTTAATTTGTTTTATTAGGGGTATTCATGATCTTTAGTTTAAAATGTTAAAGCGTGTTAAATGGAAAAACTTATGTTAAATGGAGAAATATTTCCTTCTTTTGCCATGTTAAAACGACATAATAACGACATGGCTGAAAGTCTGTTACTAGGTCTGTTAAATGGAGAATGACGTCACGAAACAGACGAGCAGAGCTTGTTTTATTTGTTGTCGTGTTAGGTTACTTACTCGTAGTTTGTATTTTGTTTTGTTTTTTTCTTTTGTCTTATGTTTTGGACTTTCTAAAAAACTTTTACACTTATACTTTTCACTTATTTTAGGCATGTTGTAATAAATTACTGTAATCAAAACTGAGAAGTAAACAATAACATGAAGTTTTGGCAGGAAAGGTTACTAAACATATAGCTCAGAAAATCCACTAGGATCTCTTATGCATTTAACATGACTTTAAATAGGGCTGTACAATCCTATACTTATAACATTTAACATGGTAAAACATTTTACATTTAACACAATATCATGAATACCCTTATTATAACTTTTGCACTATGAACCACCGTAAAGATTTTATGGGCATAACATGAAAATGAGAACATATTTTGTTACTTCATAAAACTAATTAGTGCTTTTTAAATTTTTTTTATACCATGACCATTTGCATTTGCATAGTAAATAATCTATAACAACTTTTTTTTTTTTAAACTAAGGTATCTTAAGCTAGACCAAACATCCTACCATTACCAAACATGCCCTAACCTAGTCCGCTGACTGAAGTCCATTGCAGACTAAACGACCAGACCGAATGACCTAACGGTGTGAGGGCGTTGCACTGGACTTAAAGATCGCCGGAGCAATATTCCCAGAACAACCAGCTCAGTTCATCAACATTTGGTCTAACATCATCGAAATAGTATAATTTAATCAGCGGTGTGCGAGATGTCCTTTGTACCGAGTCAATTAATTTCGCGCGCATCAAGTAATATATCGGGTCAATTTCCAGAGGTCAGGACGTGTTTGCACACAGATATTATCATGGTTCCTTTTGTCAACTAGATAGAATAGAATGTTGACTATGAGTTCAATTAATCGAGAGAGATTCCCAGGGTCAGTCCAAGCTTTAATGTAATTGTATAACTAGTAACTAGTTTACGTTCTTTTTAAAAAACATTTGTCCAAAACAAGTTTTAAGGAGTCACATATTTCAAGCATACATAATCTTTTCGTTCAAGCATACTAGAGCGCAAGTACTCTAATTATATCTTGAACATGGATAATACTGGCGTTAACATTTATTATACATAGCTTTGTCTAAATCTTGGCAAGTAACAAAAAAAAAAAATCATTATGCATTTGATGCAACCCTTTAAGCTTTGGGACAGTCTATACAGAGACCCTAAACTAGGGAAAGTAATAAAACTAGTATTTTTGCCAGATGTGCCATTATTCAAGTCAAGCAGGGACATTTGCGCAAAGTATAATGCATAAGTATAAAGTAGTCTTGAACGTGATCAAGACAAAATTCTGTATAATCTTGTCAATTTATCTTTAGCTGTATAAAGTACAAGAGACGAGGAGGAAAATTAAGGCAGTTATTTCACCCTGATCTTTGATTAATTTAATAGGAACTAGATATAATTACAAGTAAAAATTGATGAGTCTACCAAGTATAAGTAGAGGAGATGCAAAATGGTGAGATATCATCGCTTAAAGCAAAGTAAATTTCCTAAATTATGAGCTAAGTATAGCTTTTTATAAAACAAAATTTATTAAAAAATACAATGAAAAATCAGTAGTATTTACAGAATTTATTTTGAGAAATCCACATCTCAAAAACCATTCTTAGATCAGATTTACTAAATGTATTATAATGTACAGTTGTACATAGCAATAAATAAATATTTTAAAAAAATTACATTTCTGCCATACTTCTACAAATGAAAAATGTTAAAATTTTAGAACGAGAAATATCATTAAAAGTACTGTTAAAAACATTGTTGGAGTTAGTCAATCTGTCGAAAGAAACGCTCAGTTGGAAAATACTGCCACACCGGGTGATTTATAATTGCCTGTTCTGAAACGAAGGAGGATTAATTTCAACTAGCGTCATGTAGGACGCGGAGTGAAAGTTTTGTGATGCGCGGAGCACACCAGTTTTTATTAATTTGTTTTTCGAGATGCTTATTTTCATAATTAGATCGCGATAAACCTACAAAATCAGAAAAGGCTAAAGAACTAAGCCCGAGGTAAATTAAAAACTGACAGAGGAAAGCAACAGAGCGTATAGAAGAGAATAGAGCTAAAGGAGCTAGGATTACCCCAAGAAGGGGGGGAGGGGACACAAAGGACAGCAGGTGGTCGGGAACTCGCCCACTCGCCTCTGGTCATTGTCGTCGCTTTTTGTCTTGGCTCTTGGAGTCGCTCTTGTTCTGGGGAAAGGCGATGGGTGCTAACCACCCGTCAGGGGGAAAAAAATATAATCGGAAGAAAGGGCAGCGCGGATGGAGGCATAAGAATTTCTCTAAACGTGAAAGTACAATTCCACGAAGATCGAGACTGAATTTTCACCGTTTCCTTCCATTGGCGTATCAGACCAAGAAAAAATGAGACATAAATAATGAACAATCTATTATTTGGCCACGATAGACAAACCAGAAAATCAGTTTGCAATGCGAATCAATAAATTCCTCAAATTTCATCCTAGTGTAGAATTAAGTCTATAATGATAAAGTAGCAAGTTAGAACACACACCCGAGGCCATTATTTCTCACTCTTTCGCTATGCTTAAGTTTGAACTAAAACTTCAAAATCAGTAGATTTTTCAAGATTGTAGGGGATTTTAGACTTAAGTTAGTGTCGAGAATGTTGAATGTACAAGTTTTTTTTGTACGCATTAAACTTTTAAATCATATTGATAGTCACAGCGTCTAAACATGTACCAAATGAAATAATTCGATATTTCTTTTTTTGACACACTTTTATTTTAATGGAATAGCAAAATATTCAATAAATCGTAAACCGTTTATCGATTGATTTTACCAAAAAATTATTATTTGCATATTCCATAGGTTAATAAACCTAAAAATAAATAAATTGTTTTCATTTTGATCAAATGAAAAAAATATCATAGGTATCTCTCATTGGGAGGAACATTTTAAGCAATAACTACTGATCGTAACATAGTTAGACAACATATGAAAAAATTGGGGTCAGGAGGATTTTGTTTGAGAAAGGTCGTTGGAATTGCGCCAGAACGTCAACAAATGTTTGAAAAACACGTGTAACGTAAAACAGTTATAAAAATGTTTATTGTTTTATATTTATATATTATAAAATTGTAGGAGTAATAGGGTCCAAATAATTTTCCTCAATTACTTTAACTGCTATCTATTAATTAAAAATTAATCCCACTAGAAATTAGGTTTTCAACGCAAAATAAAGATGTCCACAATAAACAATTATTTTAAAAATATTTCACCAAGTTTTAACATAGGGAAAAATAATCTTTTTCTTTGTTTTATTTCATTATTACTTATTATAATCAGGGAGCTAACGTACCCTATTCGCGTTCGAAGGAAAAGTGAAGCCAAATGGAGGAAATGGCCATGCCTTTGGAGCTCCGTATTACACATATAACACGAATTCTCACAACTGTAAATTAAATTGAAACAGAAGGCGGTGATTGGTTTCTACTACTCTGCCACGCCGCATTTTTGACTTAACTTTTTCAGGCTGCTCATCCTCTCTATGATTATAATCATCAATTTGGCTGACTAACGAAGATGAAATTTCAGTGGTCCATCATCAGATATATATTTACGGGCTCAAATGATAACAAACCAAAAATATACAAATAAATAACTATTTTAATAAACCAAAGACATTTTTGATTTTCCTTGTAGAAAAGTAGACGTAATGATATCTTCAATGGCAACACTTTTTACATTTTAAATGATCTTTTTCATTAAATCCATCCTTTTATTTAAGCAATGAATGGCAACGCCTACTTACAAAGGGCAGCAACCGATTCCGAAGGCCTTCAACATTCACACGCGCCTGAGCAGCTACATGTTGTATATTACATGCAAATATTAATACATAAGCATATGAATTGATGCATTTTTTAATGATATTAATCATGAGTATCCAGCATGCTTATTATATTAAAAAATATTCGGGATTTTTGCCCATCTTAAAGTTCATTGTTCTTAATTTTTGAATAGCACATGTCAAAAATATTTTGAGCAGTACGAAATTTAAAAAAAAATATTCTATATAGTGGCACTTTTGGTCGGTCGATTTTATCAAATAAGTTGCCGCCACATCCCAGTTATGTACAAATATATAATTTCATTTTTGTGGGATGTTTCGTTTTTAAGCTAGGATGATCACACAGACAGACTATTTTTTGAGACTTGGTTATTTGGACACATAGGACCTTCAAGACATTTTCCGTCGAAAACTAGAATCCAAAATTTTTCACGATAGAAATATTTTCCCTAACTATTTTATTTTATAAATAGGCATGCGGAAGTAAAAATGGTTTATTCAAATTTTTACTATAAAACGAATTATCTTGTTTGAATCTATTATTAATATTATTCAACTAATTTGTCACACCATTCATTAATATATATTTCTTTATTATCATAACATCTTATTTTGCTTTACTCCATAGTTCAGTCAAGTAAAGCAAGGAAGAAGGATAAGGTCATAAAGAAATAGATGTTAATGAGAGATGTGACAACTAGTTTTAAAAAAATATATGACTAATATAAAACCATAACAATTTTTAACAGTTCATTAATATATTATATTTTAATTTTATGTTTGAGAGTAAATAATAATTTAAAACAATCTTCATTTGATCCATTCTATCCGCATATCATTATTTTTGTGCAATGTATTAATTCTTGGGCCATTATCAAGGATAAATTAAAATTGATGAATTCAGGTTTTATTATTACATGCTATTATGACCAAGCCGTTTCACAAACAATTACACTTTTTAATCACTTTAATAACTTAACATATTAGCCTGTTTTGTACCACCCTTTCATTCTTAACTGTCTGAACCTTTTCTTTATTCTTTAAGGAATGAAAGAGTGATTAATGTCTTCTTCTATCTCTAACTTCTGTGAGCTATCAAGCGTGGAGTTCCAGTCTCAGTCCATCTAGCACACTGGTCCGTGTACCTGGTCTTGTCATCTCCGGGTTGGTCCTCTTGCTTCCCCTAGTTTTCTAATGTAATCAGAGTACATGCACCTGGGTCTGCCACGAGGCCGTCTTTCTTCCGGCCTGGCTTCCAAATACCACCTGGCTTTTCTGTTATCATCCATTCTACAGACACGTCCATCCCATTTTAGTTGCCGCTCTTGCATGGTGTCGCGCACTGATTTCACACGCAGATCCTCCCGAACTCTTTCATACCTAACGCAGTCACTACTGATCTTACTAACTATTCTTCGGATGAATCTCATTTCTGTTGATGTTATCCTAATTACATGCTTGTCGAAGGCTGTACAGATTTCTGATCCATACAGAAGGACTGGGAGGAACACGGATTTAAATACTCGTATTTTGGCATTTCAAATTACTTCTTGCTTGCCGATAAGTTTTGGAAACCTGATGGTACACTCCATTGGCTTTCTTCACTCGATTCCCATAATAAACCCTTAACAAAAGTAAAATCATGTGTGTCGGAAGAGAAAACGCAGACCCTACGATGTTGTGTAGTGGGGAACCCTTAGAGAGTAATATCAAATAGGCTGATATTTAAAGATAGTAGATCAACAAACTAAGTTCCTGAAACATGAATGGTAATATGATGGTAGGGAACGCGATCAAAATAAATATATCTTTTGTTTAGGTCTATATTTTTGGCCTTCTTCAAGATTTTGAACCAGTATGGATTTTTCACATATAGATGGGAAAGTACACAAAAGATAACTGTTAAGATTATATATACTTTCACAACAGTTCATCTTATACAATATCTATACCTAAGATTTTCAAATCTAACCCAATCTATCATTTCCGAAATGGAATGCATATATGGGGCAGTGTTTTTATGTAATTGAAGTATTAAAAAAAAAGTTAAGATATATAAAAATTATAGTACCAATATATTGCGTATGGGACTATTTTCTGTATCTGCTCGGAAGTATTTTCTTCCTTCGAAATACACGTACTTCAAACGTACCGTGGAGTTGCAGTCTCAGTCCATCTAGCACACTGCTCCGTGTCCCTGGTCTTGTCATCTCCGGGTTGGTCCTCTTGCTGCCTCTAGTTTTCCAATGTACTCAGAGTACAAGCACCTGGGTCCGCCACGAGGCCGTCTTTCTTCCGGCCTAGCTTCCAAATAACACCTGGCTATTTTCTGTATCTGCTCGGAAGTATTTTCTTCCTTCGAAATACACGTACTTCAAACGTACCGTGGAGTTGCAGTCTCAGTCCATCTAGCACAC
>NW_027109727.1:611733-618332 GCF_000696795.3 Halyomorpha halys
GAAATACACGTTCTTCAAAAGTACCGCTCTTCATATCGTTTTGGCACGACCGTTAATAGGCGAAAATGTGCTTCCAAAAAAAAACATCTTAATACCTTTAAAAATGGGGATTAGATTTAAATAACGATAAAAGAAAAACGACGGCCTATACTTCCATCGACCGTAGATTTATATAATACTCCTCTCCCTCTTGCCAAAACAGTTAAATACTTAGGATTCACTTTGGATAGGAAACTATTATTTAACCATCACATCGATTCGAAATTGGAATAATTAATACAGAATGTATCCATACTTTAATACAAAAAAAAATTATCCAATAGAAATTAATTGATACTATATAAAGGAGTACTAAGACCCATCTTAACTTGTGCCTGCTTCTAATGGAGCTTTACATGTTCAACGAACATATAAAAAAATTAATACAAGTATTCCAAAACAAATACCTCAAAATTGTTAATAATTATTCATATTACTAATATTACGAATGTCAAAAATTCACTCTAAATTAAATATAGACACCGTACAGGATTACATAAATTAACTGACACACATATCTTCCAGTCTTTCCCCAATTCATTAAACTCTCTAATCACAGAAATAACTACAAACCAAACAAACACAAAAGAACTGAAAATAAATTAATGTAAATAGAAATCAAAGATATCCATTTCATATTACCTAATAATATGTATTTTATTATATTCGTTACGTATTTTATATTAATTAAAATTTTATTTTAATACAATAATGCTTTGGTTTTTTGATCCCCCTTCGGTTTGTTATACCAAAATTTTTAAATAGTATAATTATGTATGTAATTCGTATCAAGATAATTGCACTGTATAAGGGGATATTACCTTCAGAGATAGTAACTTCGTAGAACTGAAAGAGACATCGTCTGACCCTAAACCCTAAAATGTGTACATAAAGTAGAATCTAGATTTAAATTTTAAATAATATTGGCGTCTAATATTAATTTAAGTGTAGTCTACTACACAGTAATGTAGAAGTATTTAGACAAGGAGATGACAAACATAATGGAGATAGTTCCAGAGGAACAGATGTGCAGAGAGACGTGGCCGAATGCCAACACAACTCGCTTAGAGAATACACCGACCTTACAAGGACACCCCTACCATCAACAGTTAGGCGCAGCCCACTTCTGTCTTTCTCTCTCCTTATATATATGCATATCCTGACGCTTTTCACAATAGTATACCAAAAGATTTCTTAAAGCCAGTTGTAACAGTAAGCATTATTTTGTACTAGATTCAATTAGATAATCATAAGAAAAAAATTCAAATCGCAACTGAACAAGTGAATTGATCAGGGTTTCTAACCATTTGATAGAAATTGCGGGAACTTTGAGGATGTAGGGAATTTCTTAAAGTTAAGAAAAAGTAGGGCAATTACACCCCGAAGTACTTAAGAGAAATGGTATTTTTTTTTAATTTAAAAAACACATTACTATTTTTCTTTAATTGTAGCATGTTTGATTAAAAAAATAAATAAATATTTCATTTTGTGTTAGACGTATTTCATAGATTCATGAACATTATAACATACACTGGGATAACGTTGTGACAACCCTACAAGCTTTGGAACTGTCCATAGCAGTGGTCCCTAAAATCCTGATGTTTCTTAAGCGAATGATACTTTCTCATATTAAAAAAAAAAAAAAACATTGAAACCAAAAATTCAAATATTCAGTGGATTCTAGCATTTATGCACTATTTTCTTTTTTTGCTACATATTTAACCGCCCTGAGGATGACTGCTGCAATTTTTAATTTTTTTATCACGACAAGAGAGCTTCGAAATGGTTTTCGTCTAACAAGAGTGCCGCGAAATCTTTTTAGTCCAAGAAGATCTACAGAACGTCCCCAGTAATGAAATTAACCCCAGCCAATGGTAACATCTTTGGAATACGTTTAGGTAATATGGCATCGGAATTTGAAAATTATCGATTTAGATGTTGATTTTAACGACTTTAGATTAAAATTTCTTTAACATTTACAAGAAATAATGCATAGGCCACTCTTTTTTGAATAAGTTGAATTTGGCTTCACCAACATAGAGAACACCAATTATTAATCATATACGTTAGTATTAATACTTATAAAAACGAGAAAAAGCTTATTTTCAAAAATATAAATGGCTGTCTTTGGAGCTAGCAAGACGATCGAAATTCTTATTTTTAGAATCCGTAATAATGTAAGAATCATAAAAAAAAAAAAAAAAAATGATCTA
The DNA here is from genome assembly GCF_000696795.3 of Halyomorpha halys. Lineage (NCBI taxonomy): Eukaryota > Metazoa > Arthropoda > Insecta > Hemiptera > Pentatomidae > Halyomorpha > Halyomorpha halys. The sequence continues at coordinate 613,986 of NW_027109727.1, forward strand.
GCAACAAATTACTTCTAGATCACTCAATATGGATACACTCATTCAATTTGTCCAAGTCAAAACTTTATACCGTTCTTTTTTTTTTTTATTTATTTTATTTTGATAATTTTTTTAAAGATCATAATGGTATGTATTAACATCATTCAGAAATCATGCAGTATTTATGCATATTTTTGACATAAAAATATATTTATATAAATGTTGGATTTATTTTTTGTCAAATTTGGTACTATTAAAGCGAAGTGATATGCAGCTCTAAGTGTGTTGGGATCATTATAATTTTTTTAATGTGACAATAGGAAACGAATTCTGCAATTTTACCATTCATTATAATAAATATTTTTAGGGTACCGTCCGTGGCGCAGTCGGTTAGGCTTAGGTTTATCGTTCTGAAATCTACGGGCGATGGCGGTTCGAATCCGGCCTAGGAGCGTTGACTTTTTCATTAAGTGACGGTCAAAATGAAAAACCTGAACCCCCATCATGGTTATAATAGGTTAGTCACCTTTAGATAACTAGGCGAACATCACCTTTGTGGTGGATTTCCTTTAAAAAAAACATTTTTAGGAAATTGAACGGCTTTAAGTAATGTCAGGCCGACAACTAACGTTTGTGGACGTTTTTACATAGTTCAACTATCGAAATCACGATTACACATCTTTGCTTACAACATGTAAAGTAGCCGTGTTCTTTTCCTAAAACTGACTAAATAATACATGGTTAGTACAATAATTTGCTACCTGTATTTAGTTTAGTTACAAATTAATAGTCCAAAAAAAATGGTACATCAGGCAGCAGTGTACTGGGGTAAGTATAAAACAAACATGGGGATCCGTTTAACGTTTACAACTTGGCGCAAATCAAAAATACCTACAAAGGCTTAAGGAACGTAACGTTAGTGTGTTCCAAAGAGGCAAACATGGTGAACCTTGAACATGTTTCGGTTACAACTTTAGATTTAAATAATTTTTTGTCATATAATGAATAAAAAATTAAAAGAGGTAAAGTGAAAGGAAGCGAAATATCAGAAAAGTAGATAGTAGATGATAGAACTTCATAGAAATGATATTGGATAACAGATAACTTCGTTTGATATACTGCACTCACATACCGGAAAGGTTCAATTATATATTATGAATCTTGAGTAATATCTACTTTTCGTAATTTTTTTGTATTATCATAAATGCGAAATATGTTTCCCTTCTATAAAATTTAAAACATACCAATGTTTCGAAGTACTCTTCTGGCTTCAGGGTTCCCTATAATTTGCAATGATGCAAAAATAATAGTAAATATTTCCACTGTCATGTTGCATTGCTATTAACTCCTCTTTCAGAACTTGCCCTACCCAACGTATACGGTGATCATGAGGAGGGTGTATAATTTAAGCTGAAACGTTGACATAATTGTTTTTAATAATTTTTGTTCCCTTCACTGACCTCATCCACTTCTACGAACTTCCTATATTAAAATGAAGATACAACAAGAAACGTAGTTTTTTTTAATAAACCATATTATTATATAATTTATTTTGAGCTTCATTACTATTAAATTTTTTAAAAAAGATACAATATGGGTCAATCAAATTAAATCAACATTTTAATCATTATTTAAATACTAAATACGTAACGCACAAAACCATATTCATTGTAAATGATGCATTACCACATAATGTTGCTTACGTCATGTTGATTACGTCTCTCTCTTGGACTGTCTTAAGTGCTCGACAACAGCTGACAGTCGAGATCTCGAAGGAGGCGCCTCAGCGAGATTAGGTTAAAAGAAAGTAGAGATAATTTTAATGGCGCTGTTGCCTTTATGATATTTAGCGCTCTATATTTAGAACATAACAAACAATCACAACGGCTAATTCACAGTATCAAGCTAGATTGTATGTACGGTATCGAGTGTAATACGGTTGCTTGTATTGGTGCTTTAATGATGGCTTAGCTGGGTAGATCTTCATGCTCCGAATGCATAACCAATTAAAGTAATTGCTAAGCAAAATATCAGGTGGGGTCAGCAGCAAAATAAATTATGGCTATGACTTAGATTAGTGTCCTCATTAACATAAAATGAACCACCAAGAGTAGAACTATTCAGCTCAATATCATGTCACGAATTGCCAATTAAGAGTCAATTTACAAAGTTGAATTTTAAGTATTTTAAGTTGCTATTTTGAATTACGTTTCCCATTTTAATTAATGCTATAGAAGCGGAGTGGTATTAATTATAATTTAATTGAAAGCGAGAAGAAATGATATGTTTAACGTATGTATTAATAAATACATATATTTCTCATATTCCAATTTAATTAAAAGGCTTTGGACAAGAATGTGACAAGCAAAGAACAAACAATTAGAATTTTGTACAAAATGCTTTTCATTAATTAATTAAATTTTTTTATCTATGATTGATTTAATGTGATCACTTGCCTAATATCATAATGCCAACATGGTTACCTATAATATTATGTATACTATATACTATGTATACTACTATAACTATATACTTTTTCGGTTGGCTCTAAAAATGTAGAACTTGTAGGTCTTTGGCCAACCGAAGCCTTTGGGACCCTGGACCAGCCTTCTTTACGCCTGCCAGTCGTAGGCAACTGCTTTCCAGTTTGCTGCATGCAGCTCTTTCGCATCTTAGTCGATTTTGTCTATCCATCAGATTTTTTGCCTCCCACGTGGTCACTTGCCTGGCACTATATATACTGGCATTCATTGTTGTGTAGAGGCGTCCTGATGGATTGCTTCGAGTCACATATCTCGCCCTTCTTAACCTCCTTGCCTTCATATCATGAGATATTGACTTACCAGTCTCTGAAAGCAGTTTTCTGTTAGTAAGTAGGCTCTGATCCTAGATCGCTCCAGTAATTACAGGGGAACTTTCCGTTCAATTATTAACTACTATGAACTATGTTATAAATATTCAATATGAATTACACACAATGAGCATACGTACATTTTTGGGAACTCCTCTACTGAAAAATGTCGGTGTGGCAGGACATACTATCGCTCCAAGCAATTTAACAGTTATTATAAATTAAAAAAAACTCGAACTTATTTTAAATTTCACTTCATAGAACAAATCAATTTAAGGAATACGTTTCAGAGGTGTAAAAAAATTTTGTTTGACAATATAACAGGAATAAAATAGCACAGTAAATATTTATGACATAACCTTGATACATATATTTATACCACCAGTTTGGATTCCGAACACCCCACTCTACTATCCAGCAATGTCACCGTGTAGTGGACGTAGTCTCGTCTTCTTTGCAGCACGGAATGTACTGCGCGGGAATCTTTTTCGATGTAGAACAGGCTTTTGATCGAGTCTGGTAACCGGGACTGCTTTAAAAATTCTCTAAATTCCTACTTCCTACATACTTTCTCATCATTCGTTCTTTTCTCATTGATAGATTATTCCAAGTAAACCACAATGGTTCCTATTCATCCCTCTATTCTCAGTCCGTTGGTGTTCCTCAAAGTAGTATCCTTGGTCCCATCCTCTACAACGTCTATACAGCTGACACTGCAACCAATCCTAACACTATTCTCACCTCGTATGCCGATGAAACATGTGTGCTCGCTGATAATAATAACCCATTAATTGTATCCCAAAATTTCCAATCCCATATCACAGTCCTCGAAGAATGGTGTCGTAATTGAAGTATTAAGATAAATTCCAACAAATCCCATCAAATCACCTTTACCCTTTGTCATAAACCTACTGACTGCCCTACAGTTTCATTTAATGATGTTACTCTTACCCCTGAACAGATCCGCTACCTAGGACTACATTTGGACAAACGATTAACCTGGAATCCTCACTCAAGACTGAAAAAACAGGAAACTGCACGTTGATTTGAACTATTACTAGACAAACGGTCAAAAGTTCCAACACATTACAAAAGACTAATCTACATGACTGTAATAAGTCCAATCTGGACATATGGAGTTGAGCTTGGGGCTCCACTAAACCTTCGAATTCCTCTCGTATTCAATCCTTACGATCCAAAATCCTTCGTAAAATCCTCAATGCTCCTTACTTTTCACAAATAAAATCATACATAAAGACCTTAATGTTCCCTATGTAACCGATCTAGCCCGAACCAGATATTACTCCTTCCATTATAAACTCCCTGACCACTCAAACCCCCTAGTTTCTAACCTTGCATCCTCTTCCATTCCTGACAATCCTTCGAGGCGCCTGAAAAGAAGATGGCCACGAGACCAGCTAATGTTAAATGTCATTACAGTGGTACCAATGGGTACTTTCTCTACACGCCGGTAACACTCCAATTTAACTTAGATCAGATTTACTAAAAGTATTATA
>NW_027109727.1:618382-623317 GCF_000696795.3 Halyomorpha halys
TTTCGACTGGTGTGGACATCGCCAAACAAATAAAGAAACAACGGCAATGAAAGTTTTTTAAATATTTTTTTTTAACCTCCGGAGAGGAAGGAGGGTTTATTTTATTAAAAATAGAAAACCTGGTGAAATCACAAGAACTATATCACTGTAACCAACCATTGAAAATGAAGTTTTACGTAAAATATTCGGACCGAAAATGGATAAGTTAACCGGAGGATTTAGAAGGTTAAACAGCGCCGAATAAGATGGACGTGTAACGTTGTAGGGCTTGGTAATAAACAGATCTCTAAAATGGTAATAAAAACTAAACCGACAAGTACATGACCCAGGGGTAGACGGAAGTGTAGGTGGGAGAATAGCATCATGACTGCTCTGGTAGATTTGGGATTGGACGTGAGTCACAGGATGTGTGTAGAAAGCGATTGGTGGTATCGGCATCGAATCTTCGGATTCTCTAAGTCTTTAACGTTATTATTAACATATTTATATACATACATAAATTTATTACATATATGATAAAATGATAGAATTGAGAGTAAACGAATCCTATATTTTTAAAAGGAAACAATTCTAAAATTAACAATGCTTATTTTCACAAAATTTATTATCTAAAGAGAGAACAAATTTGTATTAAAAGTTTATCATAAAGTATTATGAGATTTTTAAACGTTTAAATTGTAATATTAAAATAGTTTCTCTGGGTCTCTCAAAATCAGAAACCTATTCTTGGAATTTATGGATTTTTTTAATTAAACGTTCGATATAACATAGATTTTTGTTGATGAATTAGTAATTCAATGGAAAATTTTCAGTATGTATACATATCATCATCGGGTTGGAATATTGTAATTGTCTATTGTTTGAACGACGGCCCTCTTCGAAGTTTTCCTTTAAAAAATAAAACGTTAGACCACCTTGACCGGAACATTTTCATTAAATGTGTGTATGGTGAGGGTAAATCTAATACTAATTATAAATTCTAAAGACAATTTATGCATAAGGTCCTTCAGCTACTAAATCAAAAATCAACGGTCAACTATAAATATATCATTATTAAAATCATAAAATTTTCTAAAATGCGAGCATTTCGACGTTCACAAAAATCATAACAAGTGGTTAAGTACAGATCGATAATTTAAAAATAATACGGACTGCATCGAAATTACTTGAAGGAGAGCATGAGAACACCAAAGAACGGAGCTGATAAAGAAACTGCGTCGGTTCGTGAAGTATGACGGCTGAGTCAACGATCTGCACCGGTGAGTCAGCGGATAACAACGGCACCTACTCGGACTATCACCTGTTCAAACGCCTCTTAAATCGGAAGAGTTTAGCGATAAAAATGTTCTTTGTTCCGTAAATATCAAGGCCGATAACGGTGGCAGTGGATACATGTTGCTGATGAGTCATAGCACTTGTAACAGCTGTGGTATCCAGGGTATTCAATCATTAGGCGGGGGAATGCTAACAATCGTCAGGAAATTAAGGAGTCGTGAACTGTTCAAATGGAACCGTTATAGTCAATTATTTCCAATATACCATAATCAGCATTCGCCATTTTGCAAGAATAAAACTTAATTCAAAAACTAACATTTAAGAAAAGAAAGAATGAGATTCATAGTATTTACAAGATGCTGTCAGACCAACCAAAGCAGGAAAACACAATAAGGAGTTACAAAAGAATTAAGGAGTATGTAATTTTTAACTTAATTACATTGTGTCAATGTCCTCAATGTATCGAGTGTTTGAGTATCATCTAAAACGATCCACTGCTCTGAAAGAAAGTCTCCTAAAGTTGAGACCGCATCAGAAGTAGGGCGGTAAGTCTACATGAGGTGAACCACAGGTTGTCACCGGGAAGGTCCGGGAAACATATTTTCCCGCAATAATCATATATATTATGATTATTTATTTCTTAAAGCAATTTTATTTATTATCATATCTTATGTTTAGGTGCTAGCTGAAAAGTTTAACAAGAAAATGTACAATAGAAATGACTCATAATGCAAATTCTAAATAGTTTCTAAACTAAATCTAAGTAGAAAGGGGAGGTTGGCCGCACATGGTTCATTTTTCGGATAAGTGAGGCGCAAACCTCTATGCGTTGCCTTAAGGTGCCCTCACACTGGCAAACATATCGCTCAAATTTTTAAGCTAAAATTCTAAAACTTTTTTTTTGGTTCAAAATATTGAATGGTGTGTGGAACCCTCATACTACAAGAAAATTTGCACAAAATTTAAGTGATATTGTAACGCAAGGGAAGAGTTGCAGCCTGCATGGTCCTCATTCTAATTGAAAAAGATTGAAATAGTGAACGTGGATGCGGTTCACAAACGACTCGTGACGGGCGAGGCTTAGAGCCAACTTATATTCGTAATTGAAACCATGAAATCCTATGAAAGAATCCTCACATAAATAAAGAAAGATTAAACAAAACCATTAAAAATAATTTTCTTTGAAACAATACGCAACTTACGTTGCGTGTAGTGTAGGTCTCCAAGGGGAGTATTGGGCCGACGTAAGAAAAGAAAAAAAAATCTTACGTTCAGCAAGCTACTAGATAGACAATATTAAAGTTATTACCCGAATTTTAATTAAATAATTATTTTTTTATTTTATTTTTAGCTGACTAAAAAGGGATACTCCTTACTAGAAATGTAAACAGTATTAAAGGAAAACAAAAAACAAGTAATCTGGATGGATCATATAGGAAAAAAAACTGGATAAAATAAATAATGTACATATGTTAAAAAAACAGATTTTTATAATCAATTAATAAATCAGAATGTGGTAACGATGTGGCGAGTAATTTAATGTTCAGTTGTAATGTTACTATAGAACTTCCCGAAGATGGGGAAATACCACTAAACGTCAGTGAAGAAATGTAAAAAAATGCATAAATTACTGTTTTAAGGACATAAGAAATTTATTTCATAAACACAAACAAATTAATAAATAAATTATATTAATTTATAGACTATTACACTCTCTTTACCTTTAAAAATTAAAACTAATTCTTATGGGCAAATATATTAAAATTTTCTTTTCCCACTTGAATATTAATTCATTAATAATTATCATTATAATGATTCATAGATTAATAAACATTATAGGACCGGACTGAAATATTTCATAAATCAGTCCAACTATATCAACGTTAAACATTTATATGAAACAAGAATTATTTATTTCAATTCAACAGACAATTAAATATATTAATTATATGTAATTTTGCCGATAAAATTATAGGTAGAATCAGAATAGTCTAAACTTAGAAACGTCCTGATTATTGATGCTTTACAAAATTTCTATTATGCACTTTGGTATTCATCCTGAATGAAACCCCGTATACATGCGATTTCAATAACTAATATCTCTACCCAATTACAAATAGGAAGATCTCCCGACGTTTCGACTGGTGTGGACATCGCCAAACAAATAAAGAAACAACGGCAATGAAAGTTTTTTAAATATTTTTTTTTAACCTCCGGAGAGGAAGGAGGGTTTATTTTATTAAAAATAGAAAACCTGGTGAAATCACAAGAACTATATCACTGTAACCAACCATTAACATAATTACTAATAACTATTAGCGGATTAGTTACTTAAAAATAATTATTGAAAGTTGTTATAAAGAATAGAACTAATGGGCAGGTAGGTTAAGACGTGATAAGCCACATGATGTAAATTATTTACTTGAGTAGTTGACATTAAATTCTACAAGTCTAATTTTATGTTTTATTTAGTTCATATTATGTATATATTCGATTAATATATATATATGTTCTATAATATACAAAAAAACAAAAAAAAAAACAGCATCTTGCAAATAATATTAATTGTCTGAAAAATTGAGGCTTGTCACATTCTTGCTCCATTTGATTCAATATCTCTTTCAAGACTTTACGAATTTTTCGTTGAGTCCTAAGATTTTCCATGAAAATAAGTCAGAAAAGGGGAGAGAGTTATAACTACCATATCAAAAGGTGTGGCTGTGATGCAAGAGGTAGGGATTTCCGAAGCTCACTGATAACAGGTACAACCTCAAATGAGTCAATATTTGAGTTCATGGAAGCTCCGCCCAGAACCCACGCTTTCCAGGGATTTCAATGCTTTCCATTATGTATTGATTTAACTGGAATATTACAGCTCTCTCTACTCAGAATTTTTAAAAATAAATTTATTTATAATAATTTTTGTTTTTATTGAACGCAGTCGAGGTTCAAGTTCATGGAAGCTCCACCCCACGCTTTTCAGGGACTTTGTTTTAGCCTTTTCCAGGGATTTCAATGCCCCCATTTCGTATTGATTATACTGGAATATTACAGCTCTCTCTGTTGAGAATTAATTTTTCAATAAATTATAATAAATATTTGTACTTGTTTTTTTCTCCAACAAATCTATAACATTTATAAATTTACGAACTAATCACATAAAAAACGAAGTCACTTTAGGAGATAAACGATAGTCTTATATTTTTAATACAAACATTAGTATGAATTGAAAGAGACGTTCCATAAAATCTAATGCACTAATAACAAAAATTTATTCATTATAATTTTTTTTTTAATACAATAAATGTATACCATTATAATTAAAGGAATAGTATACAAATAAATTTAGAATTATACAAAATATTGAATTAAATCATAAATGATAAAAGACTGATAACTGATAATTGAATAGTACAAAATTTTAATTATTGATAATCGTGGAATTGTATGGTAGTAGATTGAAAAAAGTGACAGATGAAATATAATATCATGTAGGTAAGAAGATATGTATAATATAAGATATGCAAGTAGTGTCTAAAATACTGAAAGAAAAAATAAATAAATTGAACACTATGACAGGCAATGAAAAATAGTGAGTGGCTTATATCTGAATTACAGTGTGAGTATTAACTTATATACCTATATTAAAAATATAAATTA